>NW_027175591.1:0-102465 GCF_028021215.1 Eschrichtius robustus
CTTGAAAGGTGAGGCCTAGTGACTGCCCTCCTTTATAACCAGTTGAGAACATGTGGCAAGGCTGAGGCAACCCGCTTACAACGAAATGTTTCTCTTCAGATTAGGAGCTGTTGCTACCAAACGCCAGCAGCTCGTCTCCCTCAGAGTGCAGTTTCTGTGTAGACTAGGGAAAGACACCATAGTCCCCAGCTTAGAACGGCTCTATGCCCAGCTGATTTCATGCATGAAAGAGCCAAAAGGGCTGATCTCAACTAATCGGGCTGCACATCCCTGAATCCTTGGGGTAGGGCAGTTCTGAGCCAAAGTGCCACCTAAGGAATGAAAGCAAAGTTTCCTTGCCACAGGAAGGCACACCGAGGCCTGGTGTTTTCTCTGTCAAATTGGAGTGGGCTTGAAGGGTGAGGCCTACTGACTGCCCTCCTTTATAGCCAGATCACAAAATGTGGCAAGGCTGAGGCAACCCCCCTTACAAAGAAATGTTTCTCTTCAGAACAAGAGTTGTTGCTACCAAACGCCAGCAGCTCGTCTCCCTCAGAGTGCTGTTTCTGTGTAGACCAGGGAAAGACAGCATGGTCCCCAGCTTAGAACGGCTCTTTGCCCAGTTGGTTTCATCCATGAAAGAGCCAGAAGGGCTGATCTCAACTAATCGGGCTGCACATCCCTGAATCCTTGGGGTTGGGCACTTCTGAGCCAAAGTGCCACCTAAGGAATGAAAGCAAAGTTTCCTTGCCACAGGAAGGCACACCGAGGCCTGGTGTTTTCTCTATGAAATTGGAGTGTGCTTGAAAGGTGAGGCCTAGTGACTGCCCTCCTTTATAACCAGTTGAGAACATGTGGCAAGGCTGAGGCAACCCGCTTACAACGAAATGTTTCTCTTCAGATTAGGAGATGTTGCTACCAAACGCCAGCAGCTCGTCTCCCTCAGAGTGCTGTTTCTGTATAGACTAGGGAAAGACACCATGGTCCCCAGCTTAGAACGGCTCTTTTCCCAGTTGGTTTCATCCATGAAAGAGCCAGAAGGACTGATCTCAACTAATCGGGCTGCACAACCCTGAATCCTTGGGGTAGGGCAGTTCTGAGCCAAAGTGCAACCTAAAGAATGAAAGCAAAGTTTCCTTGTCACAGGAAGGCACACCGAGGCCTGGTGTTTTCTCTATGAAATTGGAGTGGGCTTGAAGGGTGAGGCCTACTGACTGCCCTCCTTTATAGCCAGTTCAGAAAATGTGGCAAGGCTGAGGCAAACCGCTTACAACGAAATGTTTCTCTTCAGATTAGGAGATGTTGCTACCAAACGCCAGCAGCTCGTCTCCCTCAGAGTGCTGTTTCTGTGTAGACTAGGGAAAGACACCATGGTCCCCAGCTTAGAACGGCTCTTTTCCCAGTTGGTTTCATCCATGAAAGAGCCAGAAGGGCTGATCTCAACTAATCGGGTGGCACAACCCTGAAACCTTGAGGTAGGGCAGTTCTGAGCCAAAGTGCCACCTAAGGAATGAAAGCAAAGTTTCCTTGCCACAGGAAGGCACACCGAGGCCTGGTGTTTTCTCTATCAAATTGGAGTGGGCTTGAAGGGTGAGGCCTACTGACTGCCCTACATTATAACCAGTTGAGAACATGTGGCAAGGCTGAGGCATCCCGCTTACAACGAAATGTTTCCCTTCAGAATAGGAGATGTTGCTACCAAACACCAGCAGCTCGTCTCCCTCAGAGTGCTGTTTCTGTGTAAACTAGGGAAAGACACCATGGTCCCCAGCTGAGAACGGCTCTTTTCCCAGTTGGTTTCATCCATGAAAGAGCTAGAAGGTCTGATCTCATCTAATCGGGCGTCACAAGTCTAAATTCTTGGGGTAGGGCAGTCCTGAGCCAATGGGCCACCTAAGGAATGAAAGCAAAGTTTCCAACCTGGGAAGCAGGGCCGCAAGTAAGTCTGCCAACTGACTGCCCTCCTTTAGAGCCATTTGAGAAAATGTGGCAAGGCTGATGCCACCCGCTTATAACGAAATTTTTCTCTTCAGCATAGGAGATTTTGCTCCCAAACGCCAGCAGCTCGTCTCCCTCAGAGTGCTGTTTCTGTGTAGACTAGGGAAAGACACCATAGTCCCCAGCTTAGAACGGCTCTATGCCCAGCTGGTTTCATGCATGAAAGAGCCAAAAGGGCTGATCTCAACTAATCGGGCTGCACATCCCTGAATCGTTGGGGTAGGGCAGTTCTGAGCCAAAGTGCCACCTAAGGAATGAAAGCAAAGTTTCCTTGCCACGGGAAGGCACACCGAGGCCTGGTGTTTTCTCTATGAAATTGGAGTGGGCTTGAAGGGTGAGGCCTACTCACTGCCCTCCATTATAACCAGTTGAGAACATGTGGCAAGGCTGATGCAACCCGCTTACAAAGAAATGTTTCTCTTCAGAACAAGAGTTGTTGCTACCAAATGCCAGCAGCTCGTCTCCCTCAGAGTGCTGTTTCTGTGTAGACTAGGGAAAGACACCATGGTCCCCAGCTTAGAACGGCTCTTTGCCCAGTTGGTTTCATCCATGAAAGAGCCAGAAGGGCTGATCTCAACTAATCGGGCTGCACATCCCTGAATCCTTGGGGTAGGGCAGTTCTGAGCCAAAGTGCCACCTAAGGAATGAAAGCAAAGTTTCCTTGCCACAGGAAGGCAAACCGAGGCCTGGTGTTTTCTGTATGAAATTGGAGTGGGCTTGAAGGGTGAGGCCAACTGACTGCCCTCTATTATAACCAGTTGAGAATATGTGGCAAGGCAGATGCAACCCGCTTACAACGAAAAGTTTCCCTTCGAAATAGGGGATGTTGCAACGAAACGCCAGCAGCTCGTCTCCCTCAGAGTGCTGTTTCTGTGTAGACCAGGGAAAGACAGCATGGTCCCCAGCTTAGAACGGCTCTTTTCCCAGTTGGTTTCATCCATGAAAAAGCCAGAAAGGTTGATCTCAACTAGTCGGGCTGCACATCCCTGAATCCTTGGGGTAGGGCAGTTCTGAGCCAAAGTGCCACCTAAGGAATGAAAGCAAAGTTTCCTTGCCACAGGAAGGCACACCGAGGCCTAGTGTTTTCTCTATCAAATTGGAGTGTGCTTGAAAGGTGAGGCCTAGTGACTGCCCTCCTTTATAACCAGTTGAGAACATGTGGCAAGGCTGAGGCAACCCGCTTACAACGAAATGTTTCTCTTCAGATTAGGAGCTGTTGCTACCAAACGCCAGCAGCTCGTCTCCCTCAGAGTGCAGTTTCTGTGTAGACTAGGGAAAGACACCATAGTCCCCAGCTTAGAACGGCTCTATGCCCAGCTGATTTCATGCATGAAAGAGCCAAAAGGGCTGATCTCAACTAATCGGGCTGCACATCCCTGAATCCTTGGGGTAGGGCAGTTCTGAGCCAAAGTGCCACCTAAGGAATGAAAGCAAAGTTTCCTTGCCACAGGAAGGCACACCGAGGCCTGGTGTTTTCTCTGTCAAATTGGAGTGGGCTTGAAGGGTGAGGCCTACTGACTGCCCTCCTTTATAGCCAGATCACAAAATGTGGCAAGGCTGAGGCAACCCCCCTTACAAAGAAATGTTTCTCTTCAGAACAAGAGTTGTTGCTACCAAACGCCAGCAGCTCGTCTCCCTCAGAGTGCTGTTTCTGTGTAGACCAGGGAAAGACAGCATGGTCCCCAGCTTAGAACGGCTCTTTGCCCAGTTGGTTTCATCCATGAAAGAGCCAGAAGGGCTGATCTCAACTAATCGGGCTGCACATCCCTGAATCCTTGGGGTTGGGCACTTCTGAGCCAAAGTGCCACCTAAGGAATGAAAGCAAAGTTTCCTTGCCACAGGAAGGCACACCGAGGCCTGGTGTTTTCTCTATGAAATTGGAGTGTGCTTGAAAGGTGAGGCCTAGTGACTGCCCTCCTTTATAACCAGTTGAGAACATGTGGCAAGGCTGAGGCAACCCGCTTACAACGAAATGTTTCTCTTCAGATTAGGAGATGTTGCTACCAAACGCCAGCAGCTCGTCTCCCTCAGAGTGCTGTTTCTGTATAGACTAGGGAAAGACACCATGGTCCCCAGCTTAGAACGGCTCTTTTCCCAGTTGGTTTCATCCATGAAAGAGCCAGAAGGACTGATCTCAACTAATCGGGCTGCACAACCCTGAATCCTTGGGGTAGGGCAGTTCTGAGCCAAAGTGCAACCTAAAGAATGAAAGCAAAGTTTCCTTGTCACAGGAAGGCACACCGAGGCCTGGTGTTTTCTCTATGAAATTGGAGTGGGCTTGAAGGGTGAGGCCTACTGACTGCCCTCCTTTATAGCCAGTTCAGAAAATGTGGCAAGGCTGAGGCAAACCGCTTACAACGAAATGTTTCTCTTCAGATTAGGAGATGTTGCTACCAAACGCCAGCAGCTCGTCTCCCTCAGAGTGCTGTTTCTGTGTAGACTAGGGAAAGACACCATGGTCCCCAGCTTAGAACGGCTCTTTTCCCAGTTGGTTTCATCCATGAAAGAGCCAGAAGGGCTGATCTCAACTAATCGGGTGGCACAACCCTGAAACCTTGAGGTAGGGCAGTTCTGAGCCAAAGTGCCACCTAAGGAATGAAAGCAAAGTTTCCTTGCCACAGGAAGGCACACCGAGGCCTGGTGTTTTCTCTATCAAATTGGAGTGGGCTTGAAGGGTGAGGCCTACTGACTGCCCTACATTATAACCAGTTGAGAACATGTGGCAAGGCTGAGGCATCCCGCTTACAACGAAATGTTTCCCTTCAGAATAGGAGATGTTGCTACCAAACACCAGCAGCTCGTCTCCCTCAGAGTGCTGTTTCTGTGTAAACTAGGGAAAGACACCATGGTCCCCAGCTGAGAACGGCTCTTTTCCCAGTTGGTTTCATCCATGAAAGAGCTAGAAGGTCTGATCTCATCTAATCGGGCGTCACAAGTCTAAATTCTTGGGGTAGGGCAGTCCTGAGCCAATGGGCCACCTAAGGAATGAAAGCAAAGTTTCCAACCTGGGAAGCAGGGCCGCAAGTAAGTCTGCCAACTGACTGCCCTCCTTTAGAGCCATTTGAGAAAATGTGGCAAGGCTGATGCCACCCGCTTATAACGAAATTTTTCTCTTCAGCATAGGAGATTTTGCTCCCAAACGCCAGCAGCTCGTCTCCCTCAGAGTGCTGTTTCTGTGTAGACTAGGGAAAGACACCATAGTCCCCAGCTTAGAACGGCTCTATGCCCAGCTGGTTTCATGCATGAAAGAGCCAAAAGGGCTGATCTCAACTAATCGGGCTGCACATCCCTGAATCGTTGGGGTAGGGCAGTTCTGAGCCAAAGTGCCACCTAAGGAATGAAAGCAAAGTTTCCTTGCCACGGGAAGGCACACCGAGGCCTGGTGTTTTCTCTATGAAATTGGAGTGGGCTTGAAGGGTGAGGCCTACTCACTGCCCTCCATTATAACCAGTTGAGAACATGTGGCAAGGCTGATGCAACCCGCTTACAAAGAAATGTTTCTCTTCAGAACAAGAGTTGTTGCTACCAAATGCCAGCAGCTCGTCTCCCTCAGAGTGCTGTTTCTGTGTAGACTAGGGAAAGACACCATGGTCCCCAGCTTAGAACGGCTCTTTGCCCAGTTGGTTTCATCCATGAAAGAGCCAGAAGGGCTGATCTCAACTAATCGGGCTGCACATCCCTGAATCCTTGGGGTAGGGCAGTTCTGAGCCAAAGTGCCACCTAAGGAATGAAAGCAAAGTTTCCTTGCCACAGGAAGGCAAACCGAGGCCTGGTGTTTTCTGTATGAAATTGGAGTGGGCTTGAAGGGTGAGGCCAACTGACTGCCCTCTATTATAACCAGTTGAGAATATGTGGCAAGGCAGATGCAACCCGCTTACAACGAAAAGTTTCCCTTCGAAATAGGGGATGTTGCAACGAAACGCCAGCAGCTCGTCTCCCTCAGAGTGCTGTTTCTGTGTAGACCAGGGAAAGACAGCATGGTCCCCAGCTTAGAACGGCTCTTTTCCCAGTTGGTTTCATCCATGAAAAAGCCAGAAAGGTTGATCTCAACTAGTCGGGCTGCACATCCCTGAATCCTTGGGGTAGGGCAGTTCTGAGCCAAAGTGCCACCTAAGGAATGAAAGCAAAGTTTCCTTGCCACAGGAAGGCACACCGAGGCCTAGTGTTTTCTCTATCAAATTGGAGTGTGCTTGAAAGGTGAGGCCTAGTGACTGCCCTCCTTTATAACCAGTTGAGAACATGTGGCAAGGCTGAGGCAACCCGCTTACAACGAAATGTTTCTCTTCAGATTAGGAGCTGTTGCTACCAAACGCCAGCAGCTCGTCTCCCTCAGAGTGCAGTTTCTGTGTAGACTAGGGAAAGACACCATAGTCCCCAGCTTAGAACGGCTCTATGCCCAGCTGATTTCATGCATGAAAGAGCCAAAAGGGCTGATCTCAACTAATCGGGCTGCACATCCCTGAATCCTTGGGGTAGGGCAGTTCTGAGCCAAAGTGCCACCTAAGGAATGAAAGCAAAGTTTCCTTGCCACAGGAAGGCACACCGAGGCCTGGTGTTTTCTCTGTCAAATTGGAGTGGGCTTGAAGGGTGAGGCCTACTGACTGCCCTCCTTTATAGCCAGATCACAAAATGTGGCAAGGCTGAGGCAACCCCCCTTACAAAGAAATGTTTCTCTTCAGAACAAGAGTTGTTGCTACCAAACGCCAGCAGCTCGTCTCCCTCAGAGTGCTGTTTCTGTGTAGACCAGGGAAAGACAGCATGGTCCCCAGCTTAGAACGGCTCTTTGCCCAGTTGGTTTCATCCATGAAAGAGCCAGAAGGGCTGATCTCAACTAATCGGGCTGCACATCCCTGAATCCTTGGGGTTGGGCACTTCTGAGCCAAAGTGCCACCTAAGGAATGAAAGCAAAGTTTCCTTGCCACAGGAAGGCACACCGAGGCCTGGTGTTTTCTCTATGAAATTGGAGTGTGCTTGAAAGGTGAGGCCTAGTGACTGCCCTCCTTTATAACCAGTTGAGAACATGTGGCAAGGCTGAGGCAACCCGCTTACAACGAAATGTTTCTCTTCAGATTAGGAGATGTTGCTACCAAACGCCAGCAGCTCGTCTCCCTCAGAGTGCTGTTTCTGTATAGACTAGGGAAAGACACCATGGTCCCCAGCTTAGAACGGCTCTTTTCCCAGTTGGTTTCATCCATGAAAGAGCCAGAAGGACTGATCTCAACTAATCGGGCTGCACAACCCTGAATCCTTGGGGTAGGGCAGTTCTGAGCCAAAGTGCAACCTAAAGAATGAAAGCAAAGTTTCCTTGTCACAGGAAGGCACACCGAGGCCTGGTGTTTTCTCTATGAAATTGGAGTGGGCTTGAAGGGTGAGGCCTACTGACTGCCCTCCTTTATAGCCAGTTCAGAAAATGTGGCAAGGCTGAGGCAAACCGCTTACAACGAAATGTTTCTCTTCAGATTAGGAGATGTTGCTACCAAACGCCAGCAGCTCGTCTCCCTCAGAGTGCTGTTTCTGTGTAGACTAGGGAAAGACACCATGGTCCCCAGCTTAGAACGGCTCTTTTCCCAGTTGGTTTCATCCATGAAAGAGCCAGAAGGGCTGATCTCAACTAATCGGGTGGCACAACCCTGAAACCTTGAGGTAGGGCAGTTCTGAGCCAAAGTGCCACCTAAGGAATGAAAGCAAAGTTTCCTTGCCACAGGAAGGCACACCGAGGCCTGGTGTTTTCTCTATCAAATTGGAGTGGGCTTGAAGGGTGAGGCCTACTGACTGCCCTACATTATAACCAGTTGAGAACATGTGGCAAGGCTGAGGCATCCCGCTTACAACGAAATGTTTCCCTTCAGAATAGGAGATGTTGCTACCAAACACCAGCAGCTCGTCTCCCTCAGAGTGCTGTTTCTGTGTAAACTAGGGAAAGACACCATGGTCCCCAGCTGAGAACGGCTCTTTTCCCAGTTGGTTTCATCCATGAAAGAGCTAGAAGGTCTGATCTCATCTAATCGGGCGTCACAAGTCTAAATTCTTGGGGTAGGGCAGTCCTGAGCCAATGGGCCACCTAAGGAATGAAAGCAAAGTTTCCAACCTGGGAAGCAGGGCCGCAAGTAAGTCTGCCAACTGACTGCCCTCCTTTAGAGCCATTTGAGAAAATGTGGCAAGGCTGATGCCACCCGCTTATAACGAAATTTTTCTCTTCAGCATAGGAGATTTTGCTCCCAAACGCCAGCAGCTCGTCTCCCTCAGAGTGCTGTTTCTGTGTAGACTAGGGAAAGACACCATAGTCCCCAGCTTAGAACGGCTCTATGCCCAGCTGGTTTCATGCATGAAAGAGCCAAAAGGGCTGATCTCAACTAATCGGGCTGCACATCCCTGAATCGTTGGGGTAGGGCAGTTCTGAGCCAAAGTGCCACCTAAGGAATGAAAGCAAAGTTTCCTTGCCACGGGAAGGCACACCGAGGCCTGGTGTTTTCTCTATGAAATTGGAGTGGGCTTGAAGGGTGAGGCCTACTCACTGCCCTCCATTATAACCAGTTGAGAACATGTGGCAAGGCTGATGCAACCCGCTTACAAAGAAATGTTTCTCTTCAGAACAAGAGTTGTTGCTACCAAATGCCAGCAGCTCGTCTCCCTCAGAGTGCTGTTTCTGTGTAGACTAGGGAAAGACACCATGGTCCCCAGCTTAGAACGGCTCTTTGCCCAGTTGGTTTCATCCATGAAAGAGCCAGAAGGGCTGATCTCAACTAATCGGGCTGCACATCCCTGAATCCTTGGGGTAGGGCAGTTCTGAGCCAAAGTGCCACCTAAGGAATGAAAGCAAAGTTTCCTTGCCACAGGAAGGCAAACCGAGGCCTGGTGTTTTCTGTATGAAATTGGAGTGGGCTTGAAGGGTGAGGCCAACTGACTGCCCTCTATTATAACCAGTTGAGAATATGTGGCAAGGCAGATGCAACCCGCTTACAACGAAAAGTTTCCCTTCGAAATAGGGGATGTTGCAACGAAACGCCAGCAGCTCGTCTCCCTCAGAGTGCTGTTTCTGTGTAGACCAGGGAAAGACAGCATGGTCCCCAGCTTAGAACGGCTCTTTTCCCAGTTGGTTTCATCCATGAAAAAGCCAGAAAGGTTGATCTCAACTAGTCGGGCTGCACATCCCTGAATCCTTGGGGTAGGGCAGTTCTGAGCCAAAGTGCCACCTAAGGAATGAAAGCAAAGTTTCCTTGCCACAGGAAGGCACACCGAGGCCTAGTGTTTTCTCTATCAAATTGGAGTGTGCTTGAAAGGTGAGGCCTAGTGACTGCCCTCCTTTATAACCAGTTGAGAACATGTGGCAAGGCTGAGGCAACCCGCTTACAACGAAATGTTTCTCTTCAGATTAGGAGCTGTTGCTACCAAACGCCAGCAGCTCGTCTCCCTCAGAGTGCAGTTTCTGTGTAGACTAGGGAAAGACACCATAGTCCCCAGCTTAGAACGGCTCTATGCCCAGCTGATTTCATGCATGAAAGAGCCAAAAGGGCTGATCTCAACTAATCGGGCTGCACATCCCTGAATCCTTGGGGTAGGGCAGTTCTGAGCCAAAGTGCCACCTAAGGAATGAAAGCAAAGTTTCCTTGCCACAGGAAGGCACACCGAGGCCTGGTGTTTTCTCTGTCAAATTGGAGTGGGCTTGAAGGGTGAGGCCTACTGACTGCCCTCCTTTATAGCCAGATCACAAAATGTGGCAAGGCTGAGGCAACCCCCCTTACAAAGAAATGTTTCTCTTCAGAACAAGAGTTGTTGCTACCAAACGCCAGCAGCTCGTCTCCCTCAGAGTGCTGTTTCTGTGTAGACCAGGGAAAGACAGCATGGTCCCCAGCTTAGAACGGCTCTTTGCCCAGTTGGTTTCATCCATGAAAGAGCCAGAAGGGCTGATCTCAACTAATCGGGCTGCACATCCCTGAATCCTTGGGGTTGGGCACTTCTGAGCCAAAGTGCCACCTAAGGAATGAAAGCAAAGTTTCCTTGCCACAGGAAGGCACACCGAGGCCTGGTGTTTTCTCTATGAAATTGGAGTGTGCTTGAAAGGTGAGGCCTAGTGACTGCCCTCCTTTATAACCAGTTGAGAACATGTGGCAAGGCTGAGGCAACCCGCTTACAACGAAATGTTTCTCTTCAGATTAGGAGATGTTGCTACCAAACGCCAGCAGCTCGTCTCCCTCAGAGTGCTGTTTCTGTATAGACTAGGGAAAGACACCATGGTCCCCAGCTTAGAACGGCTCTTTTCCCAGTTGGTTTCATCCATGAAAGAGCCAGAAGGACTGATCTCAACTAATCGGGCTGCACAACCCTGAATCCTTGGGGTAGGGCAGTTCTGAGCCAATGTGCAACCTAAAGAATGAAAGCAAAGTTTCCTTGTCACAGGAAGGCACACCGAGGCCTGGTGTTTTCTCTATGAAATTGGAGTGGGCTTGAAGGGTGAGGCCTACTGACTGCCCTCCTTTATAGCCAGTTCAGAAAATGTGGCAAGGCTGAGGCAAACCGCTTACAACGAAATGTTTCTCTTCAGATTAGGAGATGTTGCTACCAAACGCCAGCAGCTCGTCTCCCTCAGAGTGCTGTTTCTGTGTAGACTAGGGAAAGACACCATGGTCCCCAGCTTAGAACGGCTCTTTTCCCAGTTGGTTTCATCCATGAAAGAGCCAGAAGGGCTGATCTCAACTAATCGGGTGGCACAACCCTGAAACCTTGAGGTAGGGCAGTTCTGAGCCAAAGTGCCACCTAAGGAATGAAAGCAAAGTTTCCTTGCCACAGGAAGGCACACCGAGGCCTGGTGTTTTCTCTATCAAATTGGAGTGGGCTTGAAGGGTGAGGCCTACTGACTGCCCTACATTATAACCAGTTGAGAACATGTGGCAAGGCTGAGGCATCCCGCTTACAACGAAATGTTTCCCTTCAGAATAGGAGATGTTGCTACCAAACACCAGCAGCTCGTCTCCCTCAGAGTGCTGTTTCTGTGTAAACTAGGGAAAGACACCATGGTCCCCAGCTGAGAACGGCTCTTTTCCCAGTTGGTTTCATCCATGAAAGAGCTAGAAGGTCTGATCTCATCTAATCGGGCGTCACAAGTCTAAATTCTTGGGGTAGGGCAGTCCTGAGCCAATGGGCCACCTAAGGAATGAAAGCAAAGTTTCCAACCTGGGAAGCAGGGCCGCAAGTAAGTCTGCCAACTGACTGCCCTCCTTTAGAGCCATTTGAGAAAATGTGGCAAGGCTGATGCCACCCGCTTATAACGAAATTTTTCTCTTCAGCATAGGAGATTTTGCTCCCAAACGCCAGCAGCTCGTCTCCCTCAGAGTGCTGTTTCTGTGTAGACTAGGGAAAGACACCATAGTCCCAAGCTTAGAACGGCCCTATGCCCAGCTGGTTTCATCCATGAAAGAGCCAGAAGGGCTGATCTCAACTAATCGGGCTGCACATCCCTGAATCCTTGGGGTAGGGCAGTTCTGAGCCAAAGTGCCACCTAAGGAATGAAAGCAAAGTTTCCTTGCCACAGGAAGGCACACCGAGGCCTGGTGTTTTCTCTGTCAAATTGGAGTGGGCTTGAAGGGTGAGGCCTACTGACTGCCCTCCTTTATAGCCAGATCACAAAATGTGGCAAGGCTGAGGCAACCCCCCTTACAAAGAAATGTTTCTCTTCAGAACAAGAGTTGTTGCTACCAAACGCCAGCAGCTCGTCTCCCTCAGAGTGCTGTTTCTGTGTAGACTAGGGAAAGACACCATAGTCCCCAGCTTAGAACGGCTCTATGCCCAGCTGATTTCATGCATGAAAGAGCCAAAAGGGCTGATCTCAACTAATCGGGCTGCACATCCCTGAATCCTTGGGGTAGGGCAGTTCTGAGCCAAAGTGCCACCTAAGGAATGAAAACAAAGTTTCCTTGCCACAGGAAGGCACACCGAGGCCTGGTGTTTTCTCTATCAAATTGGAGTGGGCTTGAAGGGTGAGGCCTACTGACTGCCCTACATTATAACCAGTTGAGAACATGTGGCAAGGCTGAGGCATCCCGCTTACAACGAAATGTTTCCCTTCAGAATAGGAGATGTTGCTACCAAACACCAGCAGCTCGTCTCCCTCAGAGTGCTGTTTCTGTGTAAACTAGGGAAAGACACCATGGTCCCCAGCTGAGAACGGCTCTTTTCCCAGTTGGTTTCATCCATGAAAGAGCTAGAAGGTCTGATCTCATCTAATCGGGCGTCACAAGTCTAAATTCTTGGGGTAGGGCAGTCCTGAGCCAATGGGCCACCTAAGGAATGAAAGCAAAGTTTCCAACCTGGGAAGCAGGGCCGCAAGTAAGTCTGCCAACTGACTGCCCTCCTTTAGAGCCATTTGAGAAAATGTGGCAAGGCTGATGCCACCCGCTTATAACGAAATTTTTCTCTTCAGCATAGGAGATTTTGCTCCCAAACGCCAGCAGCTCGTCTCCCTCAGAGTGCTGTTTCTGTGTAGACTAGGGAAAGACACCATAGTCCCCAGCTTAGAACGGCTCTATGCCCAGCTGGTTTCATGCATGAAAGAGCCAAAAGGGCTGATCTCAACTAATCGGGCTGCACATCCCTGAATCGTTGGGGTAGGGCAGTTCTGAGCCAAAGTGCCACCTAAGGAATGAAAGCAAAGTTTCCTTGCCACGGGAAGGCACACCGAGGCCTGGTGTTTTCTCTATGAAATTGGAGTGGGCTTGAAGGGTGAGGCCTACTCACTGCCCTCCATTATAACCAGTTGAGAACATGTGGCAAGGCTGATGCAACCCGCTTACAAAGAAATGTTTCTCTTCAGAACAAGAGTTGTTGCTACCAAATGCCAGCAGCTCGTCTCCCTCAGAGTGCTGTTTCTGTGTAGACTAGGGAAAGACACCATGGTCCCCAGCTTAGAACGGCTCTTTGCCCAGTTGGTTTCATCCATGAAAGAGCCAGAAGGGCTGATCTCAACTAATCGGGCTGCACATCCCTGAATCCTTGGGGTAGGGCAGTTCTGAGCCAAAGTGCCACCTAAGGAATGAAAGCAAAGTTTCCTTGCCACAGGAAGGCAAACCGAGGCCTGGTGTTTTCTGTATGAAATTGGAGTGGGCTTGAAGGGTGAGGCCAACTGACTGCCCTCTATTATAACCAGTTGAGAATATGTGGCAAGGCAGATGCAACCCGCTTACAACGAAAAGTTTCCCTTCGAAATAGGGGATGTTGCAACGAAACGCCAGCAGCTCGTCTCCCTCAGAGTGCTGTTTCTGTGTAGACCAGGGAAAGACAGCATGGTCCCCAGCTTAGAACGGCTCTTTTCCCAGTTGGTTTCATCCATGAAAAAGCCAGAAAGGTTGATCTCAACTAGTCGGGCTGCACATCCCTGAATCCTTGGGGTAGGGCAGTTCTGAGCCAAAGTGCCACCTAAGGAATGAAAGCAAAGTTTCCTTGCCACAGGAAGGCACACCGAGGCCTAGTGTTTTCTCTATCAAATTGGAGTGTGCTTGAAAGGTGAGGCCTAGTGACTGCCCTCCTTTATAACCAGTTGAGAACATGTGGCAAGGCTGAGGCAACCCGCTTACAACGAAATGTTTCTCTTCAGATTAGGAGCTGTTGCTACCAAACGCCAGCAGCTCGTCTCCCTCAGAGTGCAGTTTCTGTGTAGACTAGGGAAAGACACCATAGTCCCCAGCTTAGAACGGCTCTATGCCCAGCTGATTTCATGCATGAAAGAGCCAAAAGGGCTGATCTCAACTAATCGGGCTGCACATCCCTGAATCCTTGGGGTAGGGCAGTTCTGAGCCAAAGTGCCACCTAAGGAATGAAAGCAAAGTTTCCTTGCCACAGGAAGGCACACCGAGGCCTGGTGTTTTCTCTGTCAAATTGGAGTGGGCTTGAAGGGTGAGGCCTACTGACTGCCCTCCTTTATAGCCAGATCACAAAATGTGGCAAGGCTGAGGCAACCCCCCTTACAAAGAAATGTTTCTCTTCAGAACAAGAGTTGTTGCTACCAAACGCCAGCAGCTCGTCTCCCTCAGAGTGCTGTTTCTGTGTAGACCAGGGAAAGACAGCATGGTCCCCAGCTTAGAACGGCTCTTTGCCCAGTTGGTTTCATCCATGAAAGAGCCAGAAGGGCTGATCTCAACTAATCGGGCTGCACATCCCTGAATCCTTGGGGTTGGGCACTTCTGAGCCAAAGTGCCACCTAAGGAATGAAAGCAAAGTTTCCTTGCCACAGGAAGGCACACCGAGGCCTGGTGTTTTCTCTATGAAATTGGAGTGTGCTTGAAAGGTGAGGCCTAGTGACTGCCCTCCTTTATAACCAGTTGAGAACATGTGGCAAGGCTGAGGCAACCCGCTTACAACGAAATGTTTCTCTTCAGATTAGGAGATGTTGCTACCAAACGCCAGCAGCTCGTCTCCCTCAGAGTGCTGTTTCTGTATAGACTAGGGAAAGACACCATGGTCCCCAGCTTAGAACGGCTCTTTTCCCAGTTGGTTTCATCCATGAAAGAGCCAGAAGGACTGATCTCAACTAATCGGGCTGCACAACCCTGAATCCTTGGGGTAGGGCAGTTCTGAGCCAATGTGCAACCTAAAGAATGAAAGCAAAGTTTCCTTGTCACAGGAAGGCACACCGAGGCCTGGTGTTTTCTCTATGAAATTGGAGTGGGCTTGAAGGGTGAGGCCTACTGACTGCCCTCCTTTATAGCCAGTTCAGAAAATGTGGCAAGGCTGAGGCAAACCGCTTACAACGAAATGTTTCTCTTCAGATTAGGAGATGTTGCTACCAAACGCCAGCAGCTCGTCTCCCTCAGAGTGCTGTTTCTGTGTAGACTAGGGAAAGACACCATGGTCCCCAGCTTAGAACGGCTCTTTTCCCAGTTGGTTTCATCCATGAAAGAGCCAGAAGGGCTGATCTCAACTAATCGGGTGGCACAACCCTGAAACCTTGAGGTAGGGCAGTTCTGAGCCAAAGTGCCACCTAAGGAATGAAAGCAAAGTTTCCTTGCCACAGGAAGGCACACCGAGGCCTGGTGTTTTCTCTATCAAATTGGAGTGGGCTTGAAGGGTGAGGCCTACTGACTGCCCTACATTATAACCAGTTGAGAACATGTGGCAAGGCTGAGGCATCCCGCTTACAACGAAATGTTTCCCTTCAGAATAGGAGATGTTGCTACCAAACACCAGCAGCTCGTCTCCCTCAGAGTGCTGTTTCTGTGTAAACTAGGGAAAGACACCATGGTCCCCAGCTGAGAACGGCTCTTTTCCCAGTTGGTTTCATCCATGAAAGAGCTAGAAGGTCTGATCTCATCTAATCGGGCGTCACAAGTCTAAATTCTTGGGGTAGGGCAGTCCTGAGCCAATGGGCCACCTAAGGAATGAAAGCAAAGTTTCCAACCTGGGAAGCAGGGCCGCAAGTAAGTCTGCCAACTGACTGCCCTCCTTTAGAGCCATTTGAGAAAATGTGGCAAGGCTGATGCCACCCGCTTATAACGAAATTTTTCTCTTCAGCATAGGAGATTTTGCTCCCAAACGCCAGCAGCTCGTCTCCCTCAGAGTGCTGTTTCTGTGTAGACTAGGGAAAGACACCATAGTCCCAAGCTTAGAACGGCCCTATGCCCAGCTGGTTTCATCCATGAAAGAGCCAGAAGGGCTGATCTCAACTAATCGGGCTGCACATCCCTGAATCCTTGGGGTAGGGCAGTTCTGAGCCAAAGTGCCACCTAAGGAATGAAAGCAAAGTTTCCTTGCCACAGGAAGGCACACCGAGGCCTGGTGTTTTCTCTGTCAAATTGGAGTGGGCTTGAAGGGTGAGGCCTACTGACTGCCCTCCTTTATAGCCAGATCACAAAATGTGGCAAGGCTGAGGCAACCCCCCTTACAAAGAAATGTTTCTCTTCAGAACAAGAGTTGTTGCTACCAAACGCCAGCAGCTCGTCTCCCTCAGAGTGCTGTTTCTGTGTAGACTAGGGAAAGACACCATAGTCCCCAGCTTAGAACGGCTCTATGCCCAGCTGATTTCATGCATGAAAGAGCCAAAAGGGCTGATCTCAACTAATCGGGCTGCACATCCCTGAATCCTTGGGGTAGGGCAGTTCTGAGCCAAAGTGCCACCTAAGGAATGAAAACAAAGTTTCCTTGCCACAGGAAGGCACACCGAGGCCTGATGTTTTCTCTATGAAATTGGAGTGGGCTTGAAGGGTGAGGCCTACTTACTGCCCTACTTTATAGCCAGTTCAGAAAATGTGACAATGCTGAGGCAACCCGCTTACAACGAAATGTTTCTCTTCAGGATAGTAGACGTTGCTACCAAATGCCAGCAGCTCGTCTCCCTCAGAGTGCTGTTTCTGTGTAGACTAGGGAAAGACACCATGGTCCCCAGCTTAGAACGGCTCTTTTCCCAGCTGGTTTCATCCATGAAAGACCTAGAAGGGGTGATCTCAACTAATCAGGCTGCACATCCCTGAATCCTTGAGGTCGGGCAGTTCTGAGCCCAAGTGCCACCTAAGGAAAGAAAGCAAAGTTTCATTTCACAGGAAGGCACACCGAGGCCTGATGTTTTCTCAATGAAATTGGAGTGGGCTTGAAGGGTGAGGCCTACTGACTTGCCTCCATTATAAGCAGTTGAGAACATGTGGCAAGGCTGATGCAACCCGCTTACAAAGAAATGTTTCCCTTCAGAATAGGAGATGTTGCTACCAAACACCAGCAGCTCGTCTCCCTCAGAGTGCTGTTTCCGTGTAGACTAGGGAAAGACACCATGGTCCCCAGCTTAGAACGGCTCTTTTCCCAGTTGGTTTCATCCATGAAAGAGCCAGAAGGGCTGATCTCAACTAATCGGGCGTCACAAGCCTGAATTCTTGGGGTAGGGCAGTCCTGAGCCAATGGGCCACCTAAGGAATGAAAGCAAAGTTTCCAACCTGGGAAGCAGGGCCGCAAGTAAGTCTGCCAACTGACTGCCCTCCTTTAGAGCCATTTGAGAAAATGTGGCAAGGCTGATGCCACCCGCTTATAACGAAATTTTTCTCTTCAGAATAGGAGATTTTGCTACCAAACGCCAGCAGCTCGTCTCCCTCAGAGTGCTGTTTCTGTGTAGACTAGGGAAAGACACCATAGTCCCAAGCTTAGAACGGCCCTATGCCCAGCTGTTTTCATCCATGAAAGAGCCAGAAGGGCTGATCTCAACTAATCGGGCTGCACATCCCTGAATCCTTGGGTTAGGGCAGTTCTGAGCCAAAGTGCCACCTAAGGAATGAAAGCAAAGTTTCCTTGCCACAGGAAAGCACACCGAGGCCTGGTGTTTTCTGGAAGAAATTGGAGTGTGCTTGAAAGGTGAGGCCTAGTGACTGCCCTCCTTTATAACCAGTTGAGAACATGTGGCAAGGCTGATGCAACCCGCTTACAACGAAATGTTTCTCTTCAGATTAGGAGATGTTGCTACCAAACGCCAGCAGCTCGTCTCCCTCAGAGTGCTGTTTCTGTGTAGACTAGGGAAAGACACCATGGTCCCCAGCTTAGAACGGCTCTTTTCCCAGTTGGTTTCATCCATGAAAGAGCCAGAAAGACTGATCTCAACTAATCGGGCTGCACATCCCTGAATCCTTGGGGTAGGGCAGTTCTGAGCCAAAGTGCGACCTAAAGAATGAAAGCAAAGTTTCCTTGTCACAGGAAGGCACACCGAGGCCTGGTGTTTTCTCTATGAAATTGGAGTGGGCTTGAAGGGTGAGGCCTACTGACTGCCCTCCTTTATAGCAAGTTCAGAAAATGTGGCAAGGCTGAGGCATCCCGCTTACAACGAAATGTTTCCCTTCAGAATAGGAGATGTTGCTACCAAACACCAGCAGCTCGTCTCCCTCAGTGTGCTGTTTCTGTGTAAACTAGGGAAAGACACCATGGTCCCCAGCTGAGAACGGCTCTTTTCCCAGTTGGTTTCATCCATGAAAGAGCTAGAAGGTCTGATCTCATCTAATCGGGCGTCACAAGTCTAAATTCTTGGGGTAGGGCAGTCCTGAGCCAATGGGCCACCTAAGGAATGAAAGCAAAGTTTCCAACCTGGGAAGCAGGGCCGCAAGTAAGTCTGCCAACTGACTGCCCTCCTTTAGAGCCATTTGAGAAAATGTGGCAAGGCTGATGCCACCCGCTTATAACGAAATTTTTCTCTTCAGCATAGGAGATTTTGCTCCCAAACGCCAGCAGCTCGTCTCCCTCAGAGTGCTGTTTCTGTGTAGACTAGGGAAAGACACCATAGTCCCCAGCTTAGAACGGCTCTATGCCCAGCTGGTTTCATGCATGAAAGAGCCAAAAGGGCTGATCTCAACTAATCGGGCTGCACATCCCTGAATCGTTGGGGTAGGGCAGTTCTGAGCCAAAGTGCCACCTAAGGAATGAAAGCAAAGTTTCCTTGCCACGGGAAGGCACACCGAGGCCTGGTGTTTTCTCTATGAAATTGGAGTGGGCTTGAAGGGTGAGGCCTACTCACTGCCCTCCATTATAACCAGTTGAGAACATGTGGCAAGGCTGATGCAACCCGCTTACAAAGAAATGTTTCTCTTCAGAACAAGAGTTGTTGCTACCAAATGCCAGCAGCTCGTCTCCCTCAGAGTGCTGTTTCTGTGTAGACTAGGGAAAGACACCATGGTCCCCAGCTTAGAACGGCTCTTTGCCCAGTTGGTTTCATCCATGAAAGAGCCAGAAGGGCTGATCTCAACTAATCGGGCTGCACATCCCTGAATCCTTGGGGTAGGGCAGTTCTGAGCCAAAGTGCCACCTAAGGAATGAAAGCAAAGTTTCCTTGCCACAGGAAGGCAAACCGAGGCCTGGTGTTTTCTGTATGAAATTGGAGTGGGCTTGAAGGGTGAGGCCAACTGACTGCCCTCTATTATAACCAGTTGAGAATATGTGGCAAGGCAGATGCAACCCGCTTACAACGAAAAGTTTCCCTTCGAAATAGGGGATGTTGCAACGAAACGCCAGCAGCTCGTCTCCCTCAGAGTGCTGTTTCTGTGTAGACCAGGGAAAGACAGCATGGTCCCCAGCTTAGAACGGCTCTTTTCCCAGTTGGTTTCATCCATGAAAAAGCCAGAAAGGTTGATCTCAACTAGTCGGGCTGCACATCCCTGAATCCTTGGGGTAGGGCAGTTCTGAGCCAAAGTGCCACCTAAGGAATGAAAGCAAAGTTTCCTTGCCACAGGAAGGCACACCGAGGCCTAGTGTTTTCTCTATCAAATTGGAGTGTGCTTGAAAGGTGAGGCCTAGTGACTGCCCTCCTTTATAACCAGTTGAGAACATGTGGCAAGGCTGAGGCAACCCGCTTACAACGAAATGTTTCTCTTCAGATTAGGAGCTGTTGCTACCAAACGCCAGCAGCTCGTCTCCCTCAGAGTGCAGTTTCTGTGTAGACTAGGGAAAGACACCATAGTCCCCAGCTTAGAACGGCTCTATGCCCAGCTGATTTCATGCATGAAAGAGCCAAAAGGGCTGATCTCAACTAATCGGGCTGCACATCCCTGAATCCTTGGGGTAGGGCAGTTCTGAGCCAAAGTGCCACCTAAGGAATGAAAGCAAAGTTTCCTTGCCACAGGAAGGCACACCGAGGCCTGGTGTTTTCTCTGTCAAATTGGAGTGGGCTTGAAGGGTGAGGCCTACTGACTGCCCTCCTTTATAGCCAGATCACAAAATGTGGCAAGGCTGAGGCAACCCCCCTTACAAAGAAATGTTTCTCTTCAGAACAAGAGTTGTTGCTACCAAACGCCAGCAGCTCGTCTCCCTCAGAGTGCTGTTTCTGTGTAGACCAGGGAAAGACAGCATGGTCCCCAGCTTAGAACGGCTCTTTGCCCAGTTGGTTTCATCCATGAAAGAGCCAGAAGGGCTGATCTCAACTAATCGGGCTGCACATCCCTGAATCCTTGGGGTTGGGCACTTCTGAGGCAAAGTGCCACCTAAGGAATGAAAGCAAAGTTTCCTTGCCACAGGAAGGCACACCGAGGCCTGGTGTTTTCTCTATGAAATTGGAGTGTGCTTGAAAGGTGAGGCCTAGTGACTGCCCTCCTTTATAACCAGTTGAGAACATGTGGCAAGGCTGAGGCAAACCGCTTACAACGAAATGTTTCTCTTCAGATTAGGAGATGTTGCTACCAAACGCCAGCAGCTCGTCTCCCTCAGAGTGCTGTTTCTGTGTAGACTAGGGAAAGACACCATGGTCCCCAGCTTAGAACGGCTCTTTTCCCAGTTGGTTTCATCCATGAAAGAGCCAGAAGGGCTGATCTCAACTAATCGGGTGGCACAACCCTGAAACCTTGAGGTAGGGCAGTTCTGAGCCAAAGTGCCACCTAAGGAATGAAAGCAAAGTTTCCTTGCCACAGGAAGGCACACCGAGGCCTGGTGTTTTCTCTATCAAATTGGAGTGGGCTTGAAGGGTGAGGCCTACTGACTGCCCTACATTATAACCAGTTGAGAACATGTGGCAAGGCTGAGGCATCCCGCTTACAACGAAATGTTTCCCTTCAGAATAGGAGATGTTGCTACCAAACACCAGCAGCTCGTCTCCCTCAGAGTGCTGTTTCTGTGTAAACTAGGGAAAGACACCATGGTCCCCAGCTGAGAACGGCTCTTTTCCCAGTTGGTTTCATCCATGAAAGAGCTAGAAGGTCTGATCTCATCTAATCGGGCGTCACAAGTCTAAATTCTTGGGGTAGGGCAGTCCTGAGCCAATGGGCCACCTAAGGAATGAAAGCAAAGTTTCCAACCTGGGAAGCAGGGCCGCAAGTAAGTCTGCCAACTGACTGCCCTCCTTTAGAGCCATTTGAGAAAATGTGGCAAGGCTGATGCCACCCGCTTATAACGAAATTTTTCTCTTCAGCATAGGAGATTTTGCTCCCAAACGCCAGCAGCTCGTCTCCCTCAGAGTGCTGTTTCTGTGTAGACTAGGGAAAGACACCATAGTCCCCAGCTTAGAACGGCTCTATGCCCAGCTGGTTTCATGCATGAAAGAGCCAAAAGGGCTGATCTCAACTAATCGGGCTGCACATCCCTGAATCGTTGGGGTAGGGCAGTTCTGAGCCAAAGTGCCACCTAAGGAATGAAAGCAAAGTTTCCTTGCCACGGGAAGGCACACCGAGGCCTGGTGTTTTCTCTATGAAATTGGAGTGGGCTTGAAGGGTGAGGCCTACTCACTGCCCTCCATTATAACCAGTTGAGAACATGTGGCAAGGCTGATGCAACCCGCTTACAAAGAAATGTTTCTCTTCAGAACAAGAGTTGTTGCTACCAAATGCCAGCAGCTCGTCTCCCTCAGAGTGCTGTTTCTGTGTAGACTAGGGAAAGACACCATGGTCCCCAGCTTAGAACGGCTCTTTGCCCAGTTGGTTTCATCCATGAAAGAGCCAGAAGGGCTGATCTCAACTAATCGGGCTGCACATCCCTGAATCCTTGGGGTAGGGCAGTTCTGAGCCAAAGTGCCACCTAAGGAATGAAAGCAAAGTTTCCTTGCCACAGGAAGGCAAACCGAGGCCTGGTGTTTTCTGTATGAAATTGGAGTGGGCTTGAAGGGTGAGGCCAACTGACTGCCCTCTATTATAACCAGTTGAGAATATGTGGCAAGGCAGATGCAACCCGCTTACAACGAAAAGTTTCCCTTCGAAATAGGGGATGTTGCAACGAAACGCCAGCAGCTCGTCTCCCTCAGAGTGCTGTTTCTGTGTAGACCAGGGAAAGACAGCATGGTCCCCAGCTTAGAACGGCTCTTTTCCCAGTTGGTTTCATCCATGAAAAAGCCAGAAAGGTTGATCTCAACTAGTCGGGCTGCACATCCCTGAATCCTTGGGGTAGGGCAGTTCTGAGCCAAAGTGCCACCTAAGGAATGAAAGCAAAGTTTCCTTGCCACAGGAAGGCACACCGAGGCCTAGTGTTTTCTCTATCAAATTGGAGTGTGCTTGAAAGGTGAGGCCTAGTGACTGCCCTCCTTTATAACCAGTTGAGAACATGTGGCAAGGCTGAGGCAACCCGCTTACAACGAAATGTTTCTCTTCAGATTAGGAGCTGTTGCTACCAAACGCCAGCAGCTCGTCTCCCTCAGAGTGCAGTTTCTGTGTAGACTAGGGAAAGACACCATAGTCCCCAGCTTAGAACGGCTCTATGCCCAGCTGATTTCATGCATGAAAGAGCCAAAAGGGCTGATCTCAACTAATCGGGCTGCACATCCCTGAATCCTTGGGGTAGGGCAGTTCTGAGCCAAAGTGCCACCTAAGGAATGAAAGCAAAGTTTCCTTGCCACAGGAAGGCACACCGAGGCCTGGTGTTTTCTCTGTCAAATTGGAGTGGGCTTGAAGGGTGAGGCCTACTGACTGCCCTCCTTTATAGCCAGATCACAAAATGTGGCAAGGCTGAGGCAACCCCCCTTACAAAGAAATGTTTCTCTTCAGAACAAGAGTTGTTGCTACCAAACGCCAGCAGCTCGTCTCCCTCAGAGTGCTGTTTCTGTGTAGACCAGGGAAAGACAGCATGGTCCCCAGCTTAGAACGGCTCTTTGCCCAGTTGGTTTCATCCATGAAAGAGCCAGAAGGGCTGATCTCAACTAATCGGGCTGCACATCCCTGAATCCTTGGGGTTGGGCACTTCTGAGCCAAAGTGCCACCTAAGGAATGAAAGCAAAGTTTCCTTGCCACAGGAAGGCACACCGAGGCCTGGTGTTTTCTCTATGAAATTGGAGTGTGCTTGAAAGGTGAGGCCTAGTGACTGCCCTCCTTTATAACCAGTTGAGAACATGTGGCAAGGCTGAGGCAACCCGCTTACAACGAAATGTTTCTCTTCAGATTAGGAGATGTTGCTACCAAACGCCAGCAGCTCGTCTCCCTCAGAGTGCTGTTTCTGTATAGACTAGGGAAAGACACCATGGTCCCCAGCTTAGAACGGCTCTTTTCCCAGTTGGTTTCATCCATGAAAGAGCCAGAAGGACTGATCTCAACTAATCGGGCTGCACAACCCTGAATCCTTGGGGTAGGGCAGTTCTGAGCCAATGTGCAACCTAAAGAATGAAAGCAAAGTTTCCTTGTCACAGGAAGGCACACCGAGGCCTGGTGTTTTCTCTATGAAATTGGAGTGGGCTTGAAGGGTGAGGCCTACTGACTGCCCTCCTTTATAGCCAGTTCAGAAAATGTGGCAAGGCTGAGGCAAACCGCTTACAACGAAATGTTTCTCTTCAGATTAGGAGATGTTGCTACCAAACGCCAGCAGCTCGTCTCCCTCAGAGTGCTGTTTCTGTGTAGACTAGGGAAAGACACCATGGTCCCCAGCTTAGAACGGCTCTTTTCCCAGTTGGTTTCATCCATGAAAGAGCCAGAAGGGCTGATCTCAACTAATCGGGTGGCACAACCCTGAAACCTTGAGGTAGGGCAGTTCTGAGCCAAAGTGCCACCTAAGGAATGAAAGCAAAGTTTCCTTGCCACAGGAAGGCACACCGAGGCCTGGTGTTTTCTCTATCAAATTGGAGTGGGCTTGAAGGGTGAGGCCTACTGACTGCCCTACATTATAACCAGTTGAGAACATGTGGCAAGGCTGAGGCATCCCGCTTACAACGAAATGTTTCCCTTCAGAATAGGAGATGTTGCTACCAAACACCAGCAGCTCGTCTCCCTCAGAGTGCTGTTTCTGTGTAAACTAGGGAAAGACACCATGGTCCCCAGCTGAGAACGGCTCTTTTCCCAGTTGGTTTCATCCATGAAAGAGCTAGAAGGTCTGATCTCATCTAATCGGGCGTCACAAGTCTAAATTCTTGGGGTAGGGCAGTCCTGAGCCAATGGGCCACCTAAGGAATGAAAGCAAAGTTTCCAACCTGGGAAGCAGGGCCGCAAGTAAGTCTGCCAACTGACTGCCCTCCTTTAGAGCCATTTGAGAAAATGTGGCAAGGCTGATGCCACCCGCTTATAACGAAATTTTTCTCTTCAGCATAGGAGATTTTGCTCCCAAACGCCAGCAGCTCGTCTCCCTCAGAGTGCTGTTTCTGTGTAGACTAGGGAAAGACACCATAGTCCCAAGCTTAGAACGGCCCTATGCCCAGCTGGTTTCATCCATGAAAGAGCCAGAAGGGCTGATCTCAACTAATCGGGCTGCACATCCCTGAATCCTTGGGGTAGGGCAGTTCTGAGCCAAAGTGCCACCTAAGGAATGAAAGCAAAGTTTCCTTGCCACAGGAAGGCACACCGAGGCCTGGTGTTTTCTCTGTCAAATTGGAGTGGGCTTGAAGGGTGAGGCCTACTGACTGCCCTCCTTTATAGCCAGATCACAAAATGTGGCAAGGCTGAGGCAACCCCCCTTACAAAGAAATGTTTCTCTTCAGAACAAGAGTTGTTGCTACCAAACGCCAGCAGCTCGTCTCCCTCAGAGTGCTGTTTCTGTGTAGACTAGGGAAAGACACCATAGTCCCCAGCTTAGAACGGCTCTATGCCCAGCTGATTTCATGCATGAAAGAGCCAAAAGGGCTGATCTCAACTAATCGGGCTGCACATCCCTGAATCCTTGGGGTAGGGCAGTTCTGAGCCAAAGTGCCACCTAAGGAATGAAAACAAAGTTTCCTTGCCACAGGAAGGCACACCGAGGCCTGGTGTTTTCTCTATCAAATTGGAGTGGGCTTGAAGGGTGAGGCCTACTGACTGCCCTACATTATAACCAGTTGAGAACATGTGGCAAGGCTGAGGCATCCCGCTTACAACGAAATGTTTCCCTTCAGAATAGGAGATGTTGCTACCAAACACCAGCAGCTCGTCTCCCTCAGAGTGCTGTTTCTGTGTAAACTAGGGAAAGACACCATGGTCCCCAGCTGAGAACGGCTCTTTTCCCAGTTGGTTTCATCCATGAAAGAGCTAGAAGGTCTGATCTCATCTAATCGGGCGTCACAAGTCTAAATTCTTGGGGTAGGGCAGTCCTGAGCCAATGGGCCACCTAAGGAATGAAAGCAAAGTTTCCAACCTGGGAAGCAGGGCCGCAAGTAAGTCTGCCAACTGACTGCCCTCCTTTAGAGCCATTTGAGAAAATGTGGCAAGGCTGATGCCACCCGCTTATAACGAAATTTTTCTCTTCAGCATAGGAGATTTTGCTCCCAAACGCCAGCAGCTCGTCTCCCTCAGAGTGCTGTTTCTGTGTAGACTAGGGAAAGACACCATAGTCCCCAGCTTAGAACGGCTCTATGCCCAGCTGGTTTCATGCATGAAAGAGCCAAAAGGGCTGATCTCAACTAATCGGGCTGCACATCCCTGAATCGTTGGGGTAGGGCAGTTCTGAGCCAAAGTGCCACCTAAGGAATGAAAGCAAAGTTTCCTTGCCACGGGAAGGCACACCGAGGCCTGGTGTTTTCTCTATGAAATTGGAGTGGGCTTGAAGGGTGAGGCCTACTCACTGCCCTCCATTATAACCAGTTGAGAACATGTGGCAAGGCTGATGCAACCCGCTTACAAAGAAATGTTTCTCTTCAGAACAAGAGTTGTTGCTACCAAATGCCAGCAGCTCGTCTCCCTCAGAGTGCTGTTTCTGTGTAGACTAGGGAAAGACACCATGGTCCCCAGCTTAGAACGGCTCTTTGCCCAGTTGGTTTCATCCATGAAAGAGCCAGAAGGGCTGATCTCAACTAATCGGGCTGCACATCCCTGAATCCTTGGGGTAGGGCAGTTCTGAGCCAAAGTGCCACCTAAGGAATGAAAGCAAAGTTTCCTTGCCACAGGAAGGCAAACCGAGGCCTGGTGTTTTCTGTATGAAATTGGAGTGGGCTTGAAGGGTGAGGCCAACTGACTGCCCTCTATTATAACCAGTTGAGAATATGTGGCAAGGCAGATGCAACCCGCTTACAACGAAAAGTTTCCCTTCGAAATAGGGGATGTTGCAACGAAACGCCAGCAGCTCGTCTCCCTCAGAGTGCTGTTTCTGTGTAGACCAGGGAAAGACAGCATGGTCCCCAGCTTAGAACGGCTCTTTTCCCAGTTGGTTTCATCCATGAAAAAGCCAGAAAGGTTGATCTCAACTAGTCGGGCTGCACATCCCTGAATCCTTGGGGTAGGGCAGTTCTGAGCCAAAGTGCCACCTAAGGAATGAAAGCAAAGTTTCCTTGCCACAGGAAGGCACACCGAGGCCTAGTGTTTTCTCTATCAAATTGGAGTGTGCTTGAAAGGTGAGGCCTAGTGACTGCCCTCCTTTATAACCAGTTGAGAACATGTGGCAAGGCTGAGGCAACCCGCTTACAACGAAATGTTTCTCTTCAGATTAGGAGCTGTTGCTACCAAACGCCAGCAGCTCGTCTCCCTCAGAGTGCAGTTTCTGTGTAGACTAGGGAAAGACACCATAGTCCCCAGCTTAGAACGGCTCTATGCCCAGCTGATTTCATGCATGAAAGAGCCAAAAGGGCTGATCTCAACTAATCGGGCTGCACATCCCTGAATCCTTGGGGTAGGGCAGTTCTGAGCCAAAGTGCCACCTAAGGAATGAAAGCAAAGTTTCCTTGCCACAGGAAGGCACACCGAGGCCTGGTGTTTTCTCTGTCAAATTGGAGTGGGCTTGAAGGGTGAGGCCTACTGACTGCCCTCCTTTATAGCCAGATCACAAAATGTGGCAAGGCTGAGGCAACCCCCCTTACAAAGAAATGTTTCTCTTCAGAACAAGAGTTGTTGCTACCAAACGCCAGCAGCTCGTCTCCCTCAGAGTGCTGTTTCTGTGTAGACCAGGGAAAGACAGCATGGTCCCCAGCTTAGAACGGCTCTTTGCCCAGTTGGTTTCATCCATGAAAGAGCCAGAAGGGCTGATCTCAACTAATCGGGCTGCACATCCCTGAATCCTTGGGGTTGGGCACTTCTGAGCCAAAGTGCCACCTAAGGAATGAAAGCAAAGTTTCCTTGCCACAGGAAGGCACACCGAGGCCTGGTGTTTTCTCTATGAAATTGGAGTGTGCTTGAAAGGTGAGGCCTAGTGACTGCCCTCCTTTATAACCAGTTGAGAACATGTGGCAAGGCTGAGGCAACCCGCTTACAACGAAATGTTTCTCTTCAGATTAGGAGATGTTGCTACCAAACGCCAGCAGCTCGTCTCCCTCAGAGTGCTGTTTCTGTATAGACTAGGGAAAGACACCATGGTCCCCAGCTTAGAACGGCTCTTTTCCCAGTTGGTTTCATCCATGAAAGAGCCAGAAGGACTGATCTCAACTAATCGGGCTGCACAACCCTGAATCCTTGGGGTAGGGCAGTTCTGAGCCAATGTGCAACCTAAAGAATGAAAGCAAAGTTTCCTTGTCACAGGAAGGCACACCGAGGCCTGGTGTTTTCTCTATGAAATTGGAGTGGGCTTGAAGGGTGAGGCCTACTGACTGCCCTCCTTTATAGCCAGTTCAGAAAATGTGGCAAGGCTGAGGCAAACCGCTTACAACGAAATGTTTCTCTTCAGATTAGGAGATGTTGCTACCAAACGCCAGCAGCTCGTCTCCCTCAGAGTGCTGTTTCTGTGTAGACTAGGGAAAGACACCATGGTCCCCAGCTTAGAACGGCTCTTTTCCCAGTTGGTTTCATCCATGAAAGAGCCAGAAGGGCTGATCTCAACTAATCGGGTGGCACAACCCTGAAACCTTGAGGTAGGGCAGTTCTGAGCCAAAGTGCCACCTAAGGAATGAAAGCAAAGTTTCCTTGCCACAGGAAGGCACACCGAGGCCTGGTGTTTTCTCTATCAAATTGGAGTGGGCTTGAAGGGTGAGGCCTACTGACTGCCCTACATTATAACCAGTTGAGAACATGTGGCAAGGCTGAGGCATCCCGCTTACAACGAAATGTTTCCCTTCAGAATAGGAGATGTTGCTACCAAACACCAGCAGCTCGTCTCCCTCAGAGTGCTGTTTCTGTGTAAACTAGGGAAAGACACCATGGTCCCCAGCTGAGAACGGCTCTTTTCCCAGTTGGTTTCATCCATGAAAGAGCTAGAAGGTCTGATCTCATCTAATCGGGCGTCACAAGTCTAAATTCTTGGGGTAGGGCAGTCCTGAGCCAATGGGCCACCTAAGGAATGAAAGCAAAGTTTCCAACCTGGGAAGCAGGGCCGCAAGTAAGTCTGCCAACTGACTGCCCTCCTTTAGAGCCATTTGAGAAAATGTGGCAAGGCTGATGCCACCCGCTTATAACGAAATTTTTCTCTTCAGCATAGGAGATTTTGCTCCCAAACGCCAGCAGCTCGTCTCCCTCAGAGTGCTGTTTCTGTGTAGACTAGGGAAAGACACCATAGTCCCAAGCTTAGAACGGCCCTATGCCCAGCTGGTTTCATCCATGAAAGAGCCAGAAGGGCTGATCTCAACTAATCGGGCTGCACATCCCTGAATCCTTGGGGTAGGGCAGTTCTGAGCCAAAGTGCCACCTAAGGAATGAAAGCAAAGTTTCCTTGCCACAGGAAGGCACACCGAGGCCTGGTGTTTTCTCTGTCAAATTGGAGTGGGCTTGAAGGGTGAGGCCTACTGACTGCCCTCCTTTATAGCCAGATCACAAAATGTGGCAAGGCTGAGGCAACCCCCCTTACAAAGAAATGTTTCTCTTCAGAACAAGAGTTGTTGCTACCAAACGCCAGCAGCTCGTCTCCCTCAGAGTGCTGTTTCTGTGTAGACTAGGGAAAGACACCATAGTCCCCAGCTTAGAACGGCTCTATGCCCAGCTGATTTCATGCATGAAAGAGCCAAAAGGGCTGATCTCAACTAATCGGGCTGCACATCCCTGAATCCTTGGGGTAGGGCAGTTCTGAGCCAAAGTGCCACCTAAGGAATGAAAACAAAGTTTCCTTGCCACAGGAAGGCACACCGAGGCCTGATGTTTTCTCTATGAAATTGGAGTGGGCTTGAAGGGTGAGGCCTACTTACTGCCCTACTTTATAGCCAGTTCAGAAAATGTGACAATGCTGAGGCAACCCGCTTACAACGAAATGTTTCTCTTCAGGATAGTAGACGTTGCTACCAAATGCCAGCAGCTCGTCTCCCTCAGAGTGCTGTTTCTGTGTAGACTAGGGAAAGACACCATGGTCCCCAGCTTAGAACGGCTCTTTTCCCAGCTGGTTTCATCCATGAAAGACCTAGAAGGGGTGATCTCAACTAATCAGGCTGCACATCCCTGAATCCTTGAGGTCGGGCAGTTCTGAGCCCAAGTGCCACCTAAGGAAAGAAAGCAAAGTTTCATTTCACAGGAAGGCACACCGAGGCCTGATGTTTTCTCAATGAAATTGGAGTGGGCTTGAAGGGTGAGGCCTACTGACTTGCCTCCATTATAAGCAGTTGAGAACATGTGGCAAGGCTGATGCAACCCGCTTACAAAGAAATGTTTCCCTTCAGAATAGGAGATGTTGCTACCAAACACCAGCAGCTCGTCTCCCTCAGAGTGCTGTTTCCGTGTAGACTAGGGAAAGACACCATGGTCCCCAGCTTAGAACGGCTCTTTTCCCAGTTGGTTTCATCCATGAAAGAGCCAGAAGGGCTGATCTCAACTAATCGGGCGTCACAAGCCTGAATTCTTGGGGTAGGGCAGTCCTGAGCCAATGGGCCACCTAAGGAATGAAAGCAAAGTTTCCAACCTGGGAAGCAGGGCCGCAAGTAAGTCTGCCAACTGACTGCCCTCCTTTAGAGCCATTTGAGAAAATGTGGCAAGGCTGATGCCACCCGCTTATAACGAAATTTTTCTCTTCAGAATAGGAGATTTTGCTACCAAACGCCAGCAGCTCGTCTCCCTCAGAGTGCTGTTTCTGTGTAGACTAGGGAAAGACACCATAGTCCCAAGCTTAGAACGGCCCTATGCCCAGCTGTTTTCATCCATGAAAGAGCCAGAAGGGCTGATCTCAACTAATCGGGCTGCACATCCCTGAATCCTTGGGTTAGGGCAGTTCTGAGCCAAAGTGCCACCTAAGGAATGAAAGCAAAGTTTCCTTGCCACAGGAAAGCACACCGAGGCCTGGTGTTTTCTGGAAGAAATTGGAGTGTGCTTGAAAGGTGAGGCCTAGTGACTGCCCTCCTTTATAACCAGTTGAGAACATGTGGCAAGGCTGATGCAACCCGCTTACAACGAAATGTTTCTCTTCAGATTAGGAGATGTTGCTACCAAACGCCAGCAGCTCGTCTCCCTCAGAGTGCTGTTTCTGTGTAGACTAGGGAAAGACACCATGGTCCCCAGCTTAGAACGGCTCTTTTCCCAGTTGGTTTCATCCATGAAAGAGCCAGAAAGACTGATCTCAACTAATCGGGCTGCACATCCCTGAATCCTTGGGGTAGGGCAGTTCTGAGCCAAAGTGCGACCTAAAGAATGAAAGCAAAGTTTCCTTGTCACAGGAAGGCACACCGAGGCCTGGTGTTTTCTCTATGAAATTGGAGTGGGCTTGAAGGGTGAGGCCTACTGACTGCCCTCCTTTATAGCAAGTTCAGAAAATGTGGCAAGGCTGAGGCATCCCGCTTACAACGAAATGTTTCCCTTCAGAATAGGAGATGTTGCTACCAAACACCAGCAGCTCGTCTCCCTCAGTGTGCTGTTTCTGTGTAAACTAGGGAAAGACACCATGGTCCCCAGCTGAGAACGGCTCTTTTCCCAGTTGGTTTCATCCATGAAAGAGCTAGAAGGTCTGATCTCATCTAATCGGGCGTCACAAGTCTAAATTCTTGGGGTAGGGCAGTCCTGAGCCAATGGGCCACCTAAGGAATGAAAGCAAAGTTTCCAACCTGGGAAGCAGGGCCGCAAGTAAGTCTGCCAACTGACTGCCCTCCTTTAGAGCCATTTGAGAAAATGTGGCAAGGCTGATGCCACCCGCTTATAACGAAATTTTTCTCTTCAGCATAGGAGATTTTGCTCCCAAACGCCAGCAGCTCGTCTCCCTCAGAGTGCTGTTTCTGTGTAGACTAGGGAAAGACACCATAGTCCCCAGCTTAGAACGGCTCTATGCCCAGCTGGTTTCATGCATGAAAGAGCCAAAAGGGCTGATCTCAACTAATCGGGCTGCACATCCCTGAATCGTTGGGGTAGGGCAGTTCTGAGCCAAAGTGCCACCTAAGGAATGAAAGCAAAGTTTCCTTGCCACGGGAAGGCACACCGAGGCCTGGTGTTTTCTCTATGAAATTGGAGTGGGCTTGAAGGGTGAGGCCTACTCACTGCCCTCCATTATAACCAGTTGAGAACATGTGGCAAGGCTGATGCAACCCGCTTACAAAGAAATGTTTCTCTTCAGAACAAGAGTTGTTGCTACCAAATGCCAGCAGCTCGTCTCCCTCAGAGTGCTGTTTCTGTGTAGACTAGGGAAAGACACCATGGTCCCCAGCTTAGAACGGCTCTTTGCCCAGTTGGTTTCATCCATGAAAGAGCCAGAAGGGCTGATCTCAACTAATCGGGCTGCACATCCCTGAATCCTTGGGGTAGGGCAGTTCTGAGCCAAAGTGCCACCTAAGGAATGAAAGCAAAGTTTCCTTGCCACAGGAAGGCAAACCGAGGCCTGGTGTTTTCTGTATGAAATTGGAGTGGGCTTGAAGGGTGAGGCCAACTGACTGCCCTCTATTATAACCAGTTGAGAATATGTGGCAAGGCAGATGCAACCCGCTTACAACGAAAAGTTTCCCTTCGAAATAGGGGATGTTGCAACGAAACGCCAGCAGCTCGTCTCCCTCAGAGTGCTGTTTCTGTGTAGACCAGGGAAAGACAGCATGGTCCCCAGCTTAGAACGGCTCTTTTCCCAGTTGGTTTCATCCATGAAAAAGCCAGAAAGGTTGATCTCAACTAGTCGGGCTGCACATCCCTGAATCCTTGGGGTAGGGCAGTTCTGAGCCAAAGTGCCACCTAAGGAATGAAAGCAAAGTTTCCTTGCCACAGGAAGGCACACCGAGGCCTAGTGTTTTCTCTATCAAATTGGAGTGTGCTTGAAAGGTGAGGCCTAGTGACTGCCCTCCTTTATAACCAGTTGAGAACATGTGGCAAGGCTGAGGCAACCCGCTTACAACGAAATGTTTCTCTTCAGATTAGGAGCTGTTGCTACCAAACGCCAGCAGCTCGTCTCCCTCAGAGTGCAGTTTCTGTGTAGACTAGGGAAAGACACCATAGTCCCCAGCTTAGAACGGCTCTATGCCCAGCTGATTTCATGCATGAAAGAGCCAAAAGGGCTGATCTCAACTAATCGGGCTGCACATCCCTGAATCCTTGGGGTAGGGCAGTTCTGAGCCAAAGTGCCACCTAAGGAATGAAAGCAAAGTTTCCTTGCCACAGGAAGGCACACCGAGGCCTGGTGTTTTCTCTGTCAAATTGGAGTGGGCTTGAAGGGTGAGGCCTACTGACTGCCCTCCTTTATAGCCAGATCACAAAATGTGGCAAGGCTGAGGCAACCCCCCTTACAAAGAAATGTTTCTCTTCAGAACAAGAGTTGTTGCTACCAAACGCCAGCAGCTCGTCTCCCTCAGAGTGCTGTTTCTGTGTAGACCAGGGAAAGACAGCATGGTCCCCAGCTTAGAACGGCTCTTTGCCCAGTTGGTTTCATCCATGAAAGAGCCAGAAGGGCTGATCTCAACTAATCGGGCTGCACATCCCTGAATCCTTGGGGTTGGGCACTTCTGAGGCAAAGTGCCACCTAAGGAATGAAAGCAAAGTTTCCTTGCCACAGGAAGGCACACCGAGGCCTGGTGTTTTCTCTATGAAATTGGAGTGTGCTTGAAAGGTGAGGCCTAGTGACTGCCCTCCTTTATAACCAGTTGAGAACATGTGGCAAGGCTGAGGCAAACCGCTTACAACGAAATGTTTCTCTTCAGATTAGGAGATGTTGCTACCAAACGCCAGCAGCTCGTCTCCCTCAGAGTGCTGTTTCTGTGTAGACTAGGGAAAGACACCATGGTCCCCAGCTTAGAACGGCTCTTTTCCCAGTTGGTTTCATCCATGAAAGAGCCAGAAGGGCTGATCTCAACTAATCGGGTGGCACAACCCTGAAACCTTGAGGTAGGGCAGTTCTGAGCCAAAGTGCCACCTAAGGAATGAAAGCAAAGTTTCCTTGCCACAGGAAGGCACACCGAGGCCTGGTGTTTTCTCTATCAAATTGGAGTGGGCTTGAAGGGTGAGGCCTACTGACTGCCCTACATTATAACCAGTTGAGAACATGTGGCAAGGCTGAGGCATCCCGCTTACAACGAAATGTTTCCCTTCAGAATAGGAGATGTTGCTACCAAACACCAGCAGCTCGTCTCCCTCAGAGTGCTGTTTCTGTGTAAACTAGGGAAAGACACCATGGTCCCCAGCTGAGAACGGCTCTTTTCCCAGTTGGTTTCATCCATGAAAGAGCTAGAAGGTCTGATCTCATCTAATCGGGCGTCACAAGTCTAAATTCTTGGGGTAGGGCAGTCCTGAGCCAATGGGCCACCTAAGGAATGAAAGCAAAGTTTCCAACCTGGGAAGCAGGGCCGCAAGTAAGTCTGCCAACTGACTGCCCTCCTTTAGAGCCATTTGAGAAAATGTGGCAAGGCTGATGCCACCCGCTTATAACGAAATTTTTCTCTTCAGCATAGGAGATTTTGCTCCCAAACGCCAGCAGCTCGTCTCCCTCAGAGTGCTGTTTCTGTGTAGACTAGGGAAAGACACCATAGTCCCCAGCTTAGAACGGCTCTATGCCCAGCTGGTTTCATGCATGAAAGAGCCAAAAGGGCTGATCTCAACTAATCGGGCTGCACATCCCTGAATCGTTGGGGTAGGGCAGTTCTGAGCCAAAGTGCCACCTAAGGAATGAAAGCAAAGTTTCCTTGCCACGGGAAGGCACACCGAGGCCTGGTGTTTTCTCTATGAAATTGGAGTGGGCTTGAAGGGTGAGGCCTACTCACTGCCCTCCATTATAACCAGTTGAGAACATGTGGCAAGGCTGATGCAACCCGCTTACAAAGAAATGTTTCTCTTCAGAACAAGAGTTGTTGCTACCAAATGCCAGCAGCTCGTCTCCCTCAGAGTGCTGTTTCTGTGTAGACTAGGGAAAGACACCATGGTCCCCAGCTTAGAACGGCTCTTTGCCCAGTTGGTTTCATCCATGAAAGAGCCAGAAGGGCTGATCTCAACTAATCGGGCTGCACATCCCTGAATCCTTGGGGTAGGGCAGTTCTGAGCCAAAGTGCCACCTAAGGAATGAAAGCAAAGTTTCCTTGCCACAGGAAGGCAAACCGAGGCCTGGTGTTTTCTGTATGAAATTGGAGTGGGCTTGAAGGGTGAGGCCAACTGACTGCCCTCTATTATAACCAGTTGAGAATATGTGGCAAGGCAGATGCAACCCGCTTACAACGAAAAGTTTCCCTTCGAAATAGGGGATGTTGCAACGAAACGCCAGCAGCTCGTCTCCCTCAGAGTGCTGTTTCTGTGTAGACCAGGGAAAGACAGCATGGTCCCCAGCTTAGAACGGCTCTTTTCCCAGTTGGTTTCATCCATGAAAAAGCCAGAAAGGTTGATCTCAACTAGTCGTGCTGCACATCCCTGAATCCTTGGGGTAGGGCAGTTCTGAGCCAAAGTGCCACCTAAGGAATGAAAGCAAAGTTTCCTTGCCACAGGAAGGCACACCGAGGCCTAGTGTTTTCTCTATCAAATTGGAGTGTGCTTGAAAGGTGAGGCCTAGTGACTGCCCTCCTTTATAACCAGTTGAGAACATGTGGCAAGGCTGAGGCAACCCGCTTACAACGAAATGTTTCTCTTCAGATTAGGAGCTGTTGCTACCAAACGCCAGCAGCTCGTCTCCCTCAGAGTGCAGTTTCTGTGTAGACTAGGGAAAGACACCATAGTCCCCAGCTTAGAACGGCTCTATGCCCAGCTGATTTCATGCATGAAAGAGCCAAAAGGGCTGATCTCAACTAATCGGGCTGCACATCCCTGAATCCTTGGGGTAGGGCAGTTCTGAGCCAAAGTGCCACCTAAGGAATGAAAGCAAAGTTTCCTTGCCACAGGAAGGCACACCGAGGCCTGGTGTTTTCTCTGTCAAATTGGAGTGGGCTTGAAGGGTGAGGCCTACTGACTGCCCTCCTTTATAGCCAGATCACAAAATGTGGCAAGGCTGAGGCAACCCCCCTTACAAAGAAATGTTTCTCTTCAGAACAAGAGTTGTTGCTACCAAACGCCAGCAGCTCGTCTCCCTCAGAGTGCTGTTTCTGTGTAGACCAGGGAAAGACAGCATGGTCCCCAGCTTAGAACGGCTCTTTGCCCAGTTGGTTTCATCCATGAAAGAGCCAGAAGGGCTGATCTCAACTAATCGGGCTGCACATCCCTGAATCCTTGGGGTTGGGCACTTCTGAGCCAAAGTGCCACCTAAGGAATGAAAGCAAAGTTTCCTTGCCACAGGAAGGCACACCGAGGCCTGGTGTTTTCTCTATGAAATTGGAGTGTGCTTGAAAGGTGAGGCCTAGTGACTGCCCTCCTTTATAACCAGTTGAGAACATGTGGCAAGGCTGAGGCAACCCGCTTACAACGAAATGTTTCTCTTCAGATTAGGAGATGTTGCTACCAAACGCCAGCAGCTCGTCTCCCTCAGAGTGCTGTTTCTGTATAGACTAGGGAAAGACACCATGGTCCCCAGCTTAGAACGGCTCTTTTCCCAGTTGGTTTCATCCATGAAAGAGCCAGAAGGACTGATCTCAACTAATCGGGCTGCACAACCCTGAATCCTTGGGGTAGGGCAGTTCTGAGCCAAAGTGCAACCTAAAGAATGAAAGCAAAGTTTCCTTGTCACAGGAAGGCACACCGAGGCCTGGTGTTTTCTCTATGAAATTGGAGTGGGCTTGAAGGGTGAGGCCTACTGACTGCCCTCCTTTATAGCCAGTTCAGAAAATGTGGCAAGGCTGAGGCAAACCGCTTACAACGAAATGTTTCTCTTCAGATTAAGAGATGTTGCTACCAAACGCCAGCAGCTCGTCTCCCTCAGTGTGCTGTTTCTGTGTAAACTAGGGAAAGACACCATGGTCCCCAGCTGAGAACGGCTCTTTTCCCAGTTGGTTTCATCCATGAAAGAGCTAGAAGGTCTGATCTCATCTAATCGGGCGTCACAAGTCTAAATTCTTGGGGTAGGGCAGTCCTGAGCCAATGGGCCACCTAAGGAATGAAAGCAAAGTTTCCAACCTGGGAAGCAGGGCCGCAAGTAAGTCTGCCAACTGACTGCCCTCCTTTAGAGCCATTTGAGAAAATGTGGCAAGGCTGATGCCACCCGCTTATAACGAAATTTTTCTCTTCAGCATAGGAGATTTTGCTCCCAAACGCCAGCAGCTCGTCTCCCTCAGAGTGCTGTTTCTGTGTAGACTAGGGAAAGACACCATAGTCCCCAGCTTAGAACGGCTCTATGCCCAGCTGGTTTCATGCATGAAAGAGCCAAAAGGGCTGATCTCAACTAATCGGGCTGCACATCCCTGAATCGTTGGGGTAGGGCAGTTCTGAGCCAAAGTGCCACCTAAGGAATGAAAGCAAAGTTTCCTTGCCACGGGAAGGCACACCGAGGCCTGGTGTTTTCTCTATGAAATTGGAGTGGGCTTGAAGGGTGAGGCCTACTCACTGCCCTCCATTATAACCAGTTGAGAACATGTGGCAAGGCTGATGCAACCCGCTTACAAAGAAATGTTTCTCTTCAGAACAAGAGTTGTTGCTACCAAATGCCAGCAGCTCGTCTCCCTCAGAGTGCTGTTTCTGTGTAGACTAGGGAAAGACACCATGGTCCCCAGCTTAGAACGGCTCTTTGCCCAGTTGGTTTCATCCATGAAAGAGCCAGAAGGGCTGATCTCAACTAATCGGGCTGCACATCCCTGAATCCTTGGGGTAGGGCAGTTCTGAGCCAAAGTGCCACCTAAGGAATGAAAGCAAAGTTTCCTTGCCACAGGAAGGCAAACCGAGGCCTGGTGTTTTCTGTATGAAATTGGAGTGGGCTTGAAGGGTGAGGCCAACTGACTGCCCTCTATTATAACCAGTTGAGAATATGTGGCAAGGCAGATGCAACCCGCTTACAACGAAAAGTTTCCCTTCGAAATAGGGGATGTTGCAACGAAACGCCAGCAGCTCGTCTCCCTCAGAGTGCTGTTTCTGTGTAGACCAGGGAAAGACAGCATGGTCCCCAGCTTAGAACGGCTCTTTTCCCAGTTGGTTTCATCCATGAAAAAGCCAGAAAGGTTGATCTCAACTAGTCGGGCTGCACATCCCTGAATCCTTGGGGTAGGGCAGTTCTGAGCCAAAGTGCCACCTAAGGAATGAAAGCAAAGTTTCCTTGCCACAGGAAGGCACACCGAGGCCTGGTGTTTTCTCTGTCAAATTGGAGTGGGCTTGAAGGGTGAGGCCTACTGACTGCCCTCCTTTATAGCCAGATCACAAAATGTGGCAAGGCTGAGGCAACCCCCCTTACAAAGAAATGTTTCTCTTCAGAACAAGAGTTGTTGCTACCAAACGCCAGCAGCTCGTCTCCCTCAGAGTGCTGTTTCTGTGTAGACCAGGGAAAGACAGCATGGTCCCCAGCTTAGAACGGCTCTTTGCCCAGTTGGTTTCATCCATGAAAGAGCCAGAAGGGCTGATCTCAACTAATCGGGCTGCACATCCCTGAATCCTTGGGGTTGGGCACTTCTGAGGCAAAGTGCCACCTAAGGAATGAAAGCAAAGTTTCCTTGCCACAGGAAGGCACACCGAGGCCTGGTGTTTTCTCTATGAAATTGGAGTGTGCTTGAAAGGTGAGGCCTAGTGACTGCCCTCCTTTATAACCAGTTGAGAACATGTGGCAAGGCTGAGGCAAACCGCTTACAACGAAATGTTTCTCTTCAGATTAGGAGATGTTGCTACCAAACGCCAGCAGCTCGTCTCCCTCAGAGTGCTGTTTCTGTGTAGACTAGGGAAAGACACCATGGTCCCCAGCTTAGAACGGCTCTTTTCCCAGTTGGTTTCATCCATGAAAGAGCCAGAAGGGCTGATCTCAACTAATCGGGTGGCACAACCCTGAAACCTTGAGGTAGGGCAGTTCTGAGCCAAAGTGCCACCTAAGGAATGAAAGCAAAGTTTCCTTGCCACAGGAAGGCACACCGAGGCCTGGTGTTTTCTCTATCAAATTGGAGTGGGCTTGAAGGGTGAGGCCTACTGACTGCCCTACATTATAACCAGTTGAGAACATGTGGCAAGGCTGAGGCATCCCGCTTACAACGAAATGTTTCCCTTCAGAATAGGAGATGTTGCTACCAAACACCAGCAGCTCGTCTCCCTCAGAGTGCTGTTTCTGTGTAAACTAGGGAAAGACACCATGGTCCCCAGCTGAGAACGGCTCTTTTCCCAGTTGGTTTCATCCATGAAAGAGCTAGAAGGTCTGATCTCATCTAATCGGGCGTCACAAGTCTAAATTCTTGGGGTAGGGCAGTCCTGAGCCAATGGGCCACCTAAGGAATGAAAGCAAAGTTTCCAACCTGGGAAGCAGGGCCGCAAGTAAGTCTGCCAACTGACTGCCCTCCTTTAGAGCCATTTGAGAAAATGTGGCAAGGCTGATGCCACCCGCTTATAACGAAATTTTTCTCTTCAGCATAGGAGATTTTGCTCCCAAACGCCAGCAGCTCGTCTCCCTCAGAGTGCTGTTTCTGTGTAGACTAGGGAAAGACACCATAGTCCCCAGCTTAGAACGGCTCTATGCCCAGCTGGTTTCATGCATGAAAGAGCCAAAAGGGCTGATCTCAACTAATCGGGCTGCACATCCCTGAATCGTTGGGGTAGGGCAGTTCTGAGCCAAAGTGCCACCTAAGGAATGAAAGCAAAGTTTCCTTGCCACGGGAAGGCACACCGAGGCCTGGTGTTTTCTCTATGAAATTGGAGTGGGCTTGAAGGGTGAGGCCTACTCACTGCCCTCCATTATAACCAGTTGAGAACATGTGGCAAGGCTGATGCAACCCGCTTACAAAGAAATGTTTCTCTTCAGAACAAGAGTTGTTGCTACCAAATGCCAGCAGCTCGTCTCCCTCAGAGTGCTGTTTCTGTGTAGACTAGGGAAAGACACCATGGTCCCCAGCTTAGAACGGCTCTTTGCCCAGTTGGTTTCATCCATGAAAGAGCCAGAAGGGCTGATCTCAACTAATCGGGCTGCACATCCCTGAATCCTTGGGGTAGGGCAGTTCTGAGCCAAAGTGCCACCTAAGGAATGAAAGCAAAGTTTCCTTGCCACAGGAAGGCAAACCGAGGCCTGGTGTTTTCTGTATGAAATTGGAGTGGGCTTGAAGGGTGAGGCCAACTGACTGCCCTCTATTATAACCAGTTGAGAATATGTGGCAAGGCAGATGCAACCCGCTTACAACGAAAAGTTTCCCTTCGAAATAGGGGATGTTGCAACGAAACGCCAGCAGCTCGTCTCCCTCAGAGTGCTGTTTCTGTGTAGACCAGGGAAAGACAGCATGGTCCCCAGCTTAGAACGGCTCTTTTCCCAGTTGGTTTCATCCATGAAAAAGCCAGAAAGGTTGATCTCAACTAGTCGTGCTGCACATCCCTGAATCCTTGGGGTAGGGCAGTTCTGAGCCAAAGTGCCACCTAAGGAATGAAAGCAAAGTTTCCTTGCCACAGGAAGGCACACCGAGGCCTAGTGTTTTCTCTATCAAATTGGAGTGTGCTTGAAAGGTGAGGCCTAGTGACTGCCCTCCTTTATAACCAGTTGAGAACATGTGGCAAGGCTGAGGCAACCCGCTTACAACGAAATGTTTCTCTTCAGATTAGGAGCTGTTGCTACCAAACGCCAGCAGCTCGTCTCCCTCAGAGTGCAGTTTCTGTGTAGACTAGGGAAAGACACCATAGTCCCCAGCTTAGAACGGCTCTATGCCCAGCTGATTTCATGCATGAAAGAGCCAAAAGGGCTGATCTCAACTAATCGGGCTGCACATCCCTGAATCCTTGGGGTAGGGCAGTTCTGAGCCAAAGTGCCACCTAAGGAATGAAAGCAAAGTTTCCTTGCCACAGGAAGGCACACCGAGGCCTGGTGTTTTCTCTGTCAAATTGGAGTGGGCTTGAAGGGTGAGGCCTACTGACTGCCCTCCTTTATAGCCAGATCACAAAATGTGGCAAGGCTGAGGCAACCCCCCTTACAAAGAAATGTTTCTCTTCAGAACAAGAGTTGTTGCTACCAAACGCCAGCAGCTCGTCTCCCTCAGAGTGCTGTTTCTGTGTAGACCAGGGAAAGACAGCATGGTCCCCAGCTTAGAACGGCTCTTTGCCCAGTTGGTTTCATCCATGAAAGAGCCAGAAGGGCTGATCTCAACTAATCGGGCTGCACATCCCTGAATCCTTGGGGTTGGGCACTTCTGAGCCAAAGTGCCACCTAAGGAATGAAAGCAAAGTTTCCTTGCCACAGGAAGGCACACCGAGGCCTGGTGTTTTCTCTATGAAATTGGAGTGTGCTTGAAAGGTGAGGCCTAGTGACTGCCCTCCTTTATAACCAGTTGAGAACATGTGGCAAGGCTGAGGCAACCCGCTTACAACGAAATGTTTCTCTTCAGATTAGGAGATGTTGCTACCAAACGCCAGCAGCTCGTCTCCCTCAGAGTGCTGTTTCTGTATAGACTAGGGAAAGACACCATGGTCCCCAGCTTAGAACGGCTCTTTTCCCAGTTGGTTTCATCCATGAAAGAGCCAGAAGGACTGATCTCAACTAATCGGGCTGCACAACCCTGAATCCTTGGGGTAGGGCAGTTCTGAGCCAAAGTGCAACCTAAAGAATGAAAGCAAAGTTTCCTTGTCACAGGAAGGCACACCGAGGCCTGGTGTTTTCTCTATGAAATTGGAGTGGGCTTGAAGGGTGAGGCCTACTGACTGCCCTCCTTTATAGCCAGTTCAGAAAATGTGGCAAGGCTGAGGCAAACCGCTTACAACGAAATGTTTCTCTTCAGATTAGGAGATGTTGCTACCAAACGCCAGCAGCTCGTCTCCCTCAGAGTGCTGTTTCTGTGTAGACTAGGGAAAGACACCATGGTCCCCAGCTTAGAACGGCTCTTTTCCCAGTTGGTTTCATCCATGAAAGAGCCAGAAGGGCTGATCTCAACTAATCGGGTGGCACAACCCTGAAACCTTGAGGTAGGGCAGTTCTGAGCCAAAGTGCCACCTAAGGAATGAAAGCAAAGTTTCCTTGCCACAGGAAGGCACACCGAGGCCTGGTGTTTTCTCTATCAAATTGGAGTGGGCTTGAAGGGTGAGGCCTACTGACTGCCCTACATTATAACCAGTTGAGAACATGTGGCAAGGCTGAGGCATCCCGCTTACAACGAAATGTTTCCCTTCAGAATAGGAGATGTTGCTACCAAACACCAGCAGCTCGTCTCCCTCAGAGTGCTGTTTCTGTGTAAACTAGGGAAAGACACCATGGTCCCCAGCTGAGAACGGCTCTTTTCCCAGTTGGTTTCATCCATGAAAGAGCTAGAAGGTCTGATCTCATCTAATCGGGCGTCACAAGTCTAAATTCTTGGGGTAGGGCAGTCCTGAGCCAATGGGCCACCTAAGGAATGAAAGCAAAGTTTCCAACCTGGGAAGCAGGGCCGCAAGTAAGTCTGCCAACTGACTGCCCTCCTTTAGAGCCATTTGAGAAAATGTGGCAAGGCTGATGCCACCCGCTTATAACGAAATTTTTCTCTTCAGCATAGGAGATTTTGCTCCCAAACGCCAGCAGCTCGTCTCCCTCAGAGTGCTGTTTCTGTGTAGACTAGGGAAAGACACCATAGTCCCCAGCTTAGAACGGCTCTATGCCCAGCTGGTTTCATGCATGAAAGAGCCAAAAGGGCTGATCTCAACTAATCGGGCTGCACATCCCTGAATCGTTGGGGTAGGGCAGTTCTGAGCCAAAGTGCCACCTAAGGAATGAAAGCAAAGTTTCCTTGCCACGGGAAGGCACACCGAGGCCTGGTGTTTTCTCTATGAAATTGGAGTGGGCTTGAAGGGTGAGGCCTACTGACTGCCCTCCATTATAACCAGTTGAGAACATGTGGCAAGGCTGATGCAACCCGCTTACAAAGAAATGTTTCTCTTCAGAACAAGAGTTGTTGCTACCAAATGCCAGCAGCTCGTCTCCCTCAGAGTGCTGTTTCTGTGTAGACTAGGGAAAGACACCATGGTCCCCAGCTTAGAACGGCTCTTTGCCCAGTTGGTTTCATCCATGAAAGAGCCAGAAGGGCTGATCTCAACTAATCGGGCTGCACATCCCTGAATCCTTGGGGTAGGGCAGTTCTGAGCCAAAGTGCCACCTAAGGAATGAAAGCAAAGTTTCCTTGCCACAGGAAGGCAAACCGAGGCCTGGTGTTTTCTGTATGAAATTGGAGTGGGCTTGAAGGGTGAGGCCAACTGACTGCCCTCTATTATAACCAGTTGAGAATATGTGGCAAGGCAGATGCAACCCGCTTACAACGAAAAGTTTCCCTTCGAAATAGGGGATGTTGCAACGAAACGCCAGCAGCTCGTCTCCCTCAGAGTGCTGTTTCTGTGTAGACCAGGGAAAGACAGCATGGTCCCCAGCTTAGAACGGCTCTTTTCCCAGTTGGTTTCATCCATGAAAAAGCCAGAAAGGTTGATCTCAACTAGTCGGGCTGCACATCCCTGAATCCTTGGGGTAGGGCAGTTCTGAGCCAAAGTGCCACCTAAGGAATGAAAGCAAAGTTTCCTTGCCACAGGAAGGCACACCGAGGCCTAGTGTTTTCTCTATCAAATTGGAGTGTGCTTGAAAGGTGAGGCCTAGTGACTGCCCTCCTTTATAACCAGTTGAGAACATGTGGCAAGGCTGAGGCAACCCGCTTACAACGAAATGTTTCTCTTCAGATTAGGAGCTGTTGCTACCAAACGCCAGCAGCTCGTCTCCCTCAGAGTGCAGTTTCTGTGTAGACTAGGGAAAGACACCATAGTCCCCAGCTTAGAACGGCTCTATGCCCAGCTGATTTCATGCATGAAAGAGCCAAAAGGGCTGATCTCAACTAATCGGGCTGCACATCCCTGAATCCTTGGGGTAGGGCAGTTCTGAGCCAAAGTGCCACCTAAGGAATGAAAGCAAAGTTTCCTTGCCACAGGAAGGCACACCGAGGCCTGGTGTTTTCTCTGTCAAATTGGAGTGGGCTTGAAGGGTGAGGCCTACTGACTGCCCTCCTTTATAGCCAGATCACAAAATGTGGCAAGGCTGAGGCAACCCCCCTTACAAAGAAATGTTTCTCTTCAGAACAAGAGTTGTTGCTACCAAACGCCAGCAGCTCGTCTCCCTCAGAGTGCTGTTTCTGTGTAGACCAGGGAAAGACAGCATGGTCCCCAGCTTAGAACGGCTCTTTGCCCAGTTGGTTTCATCCATGAAAGAGCCAGAAGGGCTGATCTCAACTAATCGGGCTGCACATCCCTGAATCCTTGGGGTTGGGCACTTCTGAGCCAAAGTGCCACCTAAGGAATGAAAGCAAAGTTTCCTTGCCACAGGAAGGCACACCGAGGCCTGGTGTTTTCTCTATGAAATTGGAGTGTGCTTGAAAGGTGAGGCCTAGTGACTGCCCTCCTTTATAACCAGTTGAGAACATGTGGCAAGGCTGAGGCAACCCGCTTACAACGAAATGTTTCTCTTCAGATTAGGAGATGTTGCTACCAAACGCCAGCAGCTCGTCTCCCTCAGAGTGCTGTTTCTGTATAGACTAGGGAAAGACACCATGGTCCCCAGCTTAGAACGGCTCTTTTCCCAGTTGGTTTCATCCATGAAAGAGCCAGAAGGACTGATCTCAACTAATCGGGCTGCACAACCCTGAATCCTTGGGGTAGGGCAGTTCTGAGCCAAAGTGCAACCTAAAGAATGAAAGCAAAGTTTCCTTGTCACAGGAAGGCACACCGAGGCCTGGTGTTTTCTCTATGAAATTGGAGTGGGCTTGAAGGGTGAGGCCTACTGACTGCCCTCCTTTATAGCCAGTTCAGAAAATGTGGCAAGGCTGAGGCAAACCGCTTACAACGAAATGTTTCTCTTCAGATTAGGAGATGTTGCTACCAAACGCCAGCAGCTCGTCTCCCTCAGAGTGCTGTTTCTGTGTAGACTAGGGAAAGACACCATGGTCCCCAGCTTAGAACGGCTCTTTTCCCAGTTGGTTTCATCCATGAAAGAGCCAGAAGGGCTGATCTCAACTAATCGGGTGGCACAACCCTGAAACCTTGAGGTAGGGCAGTTCTGAGCCAAAGTGCCACCTAAGGAATGAAAGCAAAGTTTCCTTGCCACAGGAAGGCACACCGAGGCCTGGTGTTTTCTCTATCAAATTGGAGTGGGCTTGAAGGGTGAGGCCTACTGACTGCCCTACATTATAACCAGTTGAGAACATGTGGCAAGGCTGAGGCATCCCGCTTACAACGAAATGTTTCCCTTCAGAATAGGAGATGTTGCTACCAAACACCAGCAGCTCGTCTCCCTCAGAGTGCTGTTTCTGTGTAAACTAGGGAAAGACACCATGGTCCCCAGCTGAGAACGGCTCTTTTCCCAGTTGGTTTCATCCATGAAAGAGCTAGAAGGTCTGATCTCATCTAATCGGGCGTCACAAGTCTAAATTCTTGGGGTAGGGCAGTCCTGAGCCAATGGGCCACCTAAGGAATGAAAGCAAAGTTTCCAACCTGGGAAGCAGGGCCGCAAGTAAGTCTGCCAACTGACTGCCCTCCTTTAGAGCCATTTGAGAAAATGTGGCAAGGCTGATGCCACCCGCTTATAACGAAATTTTTCTCTTCAGCATAGGAGATTTTGCTCCCAAACGCCAGCAGCTCGTCTCCCTCAGAGTGCTGTTTCTGTGTAGACTAGGGAAAGACACCATAGTCCCAAGCTTAGAACGGCCCTATGCCCAGCTGGTTTCATCCATGAAAGAGCCAGAAGGGCTGATCTCAACTAATCGGGCTGCACATCCCTGAATCCTTGGGGTAGGGCAGTTCTGAGCCAAAGTGCCACCTAAGGAATGAAAGCAAAGTTTCCTTGCCACAGGAAGGCACACCGAGGCCTGGTGTTTTCTCTGTCAAATTGGAGTGGGCTTGAAGGGTGAGGCCTACTGACTGCCCTCCTTTATAGCCAGATCACAAAATGTGGCAAGGCTGAGGCAACCCCCCTTACAAAGAAATGTTTCTCTTCAGAACAAGAGTTGTTGCTACCAAACGCCAGCAGCTCGTCTCCCTCAGAGTGCTGTTTCTGTGTAGACTAGGGAAAGACACCATAGTCCCCAGCTTAGAACGGCTCTATGCCCAGCTGATTTCATGCATGAAAGAGCCAAAAGGGCTGATCTCAACTAATCGGGCTGCACATCCCTGAATCCTTGGGGTAGGGCAGTTCTGAGCCAAAGTGCCACCTAAGGAATGAAAACAAAGTTTCCTTGCCACAGGAAGGCACACCGAGGCCTGATGTTTTCTCTATGAAATTGGAGTGGGCTTGAAGGGTGAGGCCTACTTACTGCCCTACTTTATAGCCAGTTCAGAAAATGTGACAATGCTGAGGCAACCCGCTTACAACGAAATGTTTCTCTTCAGGATAGTAGACGTTGCTACCAAATGCCAGCAGCTCGTCTCCCTCAGAGTGCTGTTTCTGTGTAGACTAGGGAAAGACACCATGGTCCCCAGCTTAGAACGGCTCTTTTCCCAGCTGGTTTCATCCATGAAAGACCTAGAAGGGGTGATCTCAACTAATCAGGCTGCACATCCCTGAATCCTTGAGGTCGGGCAGTTCTGAGCCCAAGTGCCACCTAAGGAAAGAAAGCAAAGTTTCATTTCACAGGAAGGCACACCGAGGCCTGATGTTTTCTCAATGAAATTGGAGTGGGCTTGAAGGGTGAGGCCTACTGACTTGCCTCCATTATAAGCAGTTGAGAACATGTGGCAAGGCTGATGCAACCCGCTTACAAAGAAATGTTTCCCTTCAGAATAGGAGATGTTGCTACCAAACACCAGCAGCTCGTCTCCCTCAGAGTGCTGTTTCCGTGTAGACTAGGGAAAGACACCATGGTCCCCAGCTTAGAACGGCTCTTTTCCCAGTTGGTTTCATCCATGAAAGAGCCAGAAGGGCTGATCTCAACTAATCGGGCGTCACAAGCCTGAATTCTTGGGGTAGGGCAGTCCTGAGCCAATGGGCCACCTAAGGAATGAAAGCAAAGTTTCCAACCTGGGAAGCAGGGCCGCAAGTAAGTCTGCCAACTGACTGCCCTCCTTTAGAGCCATTTGAGAAAATGTGGCAAGGCTGATGCCACCCGCTTATAACGAAATTTTTCTCTTCAGAATAGGAGATTTTGCTACCAAACGCCAGCAGCTCGTCTCCCTCAGAGTGCTGTTTCTGTGTAGACTAGGGAAAGACACCATAGTCCCAAGCTTAGAACGGCCCTATGCCCAGCTGTTTTCATCCATGAAAGAGCCAGAAGGGCTGATCTCAACTAATCGGGCTGCAAATCCCTGAATCCTTGGGTTAGGGCAGTTCTGAGCCAAAGTGCCACCTAAGGAATGAAAGCAAAGTTTCCTTGCCACAGGAAAGCACACCGAGGCCTGGTGTTTTCTGGAAGAAATTGGAGTGTGCTTGAAAGGTGAGGCCTAGTGACTGCCCTCCTTTATAACCAGTTGAGAACATGTGGCAAGGCTGATGCAACCCGCTTACAACGAAATGTTTCTCTTCAGATTAGGAGATGTTGCTACCAAACGCCAGCAGCTCGTCTCCCTCAGAGTGCTGTTTCTGTGTAGACTAGGGAAAGACACCATGGTCCCCAGCTTAGAACGGCTCTTTTCCCAGTTGGTTTCATCCATGAAAGAGCCAGAAAGACTGATCTCAACTAATCGGGCTGCACATCCCTGAATCCTTGGGGTAGGGCAGTTCTGAGCCAAAGTGCGACATAAAGAATGAAAGCAAAGTTTCCTTGTCACAGGAAGGCACACCGAGGCCTGGTGTTTTCTCTATGAAATTGGAGTGGGCTTGAAGGGTGAGGCCTACTGACTGCCCTCCTTTATAGCAAGTTCAGAAAATGTGGCAAGGCTGAGGCAACCCGCTTACAACGAAATGTTTCTCTTCAGATTAGGAGATGTTGCTACCAAACGCCAGCAGCTCGTCTCCCTCAGAGTGCTGTTTCTGTGTAGACTAGGGAAAGACACCATGGTCCCCAGCTTAGAACGGCTCTTTTCCCAGTTGGTTTCATCCATGAAAGAGCCAGAAGGACTGATCTCAACTAATCGGGCTGCACATCCCTGAATCCTTGGGGTAGGGCAATTCTGAGCCAAAGAGCCACCTAAGAATGAAAGCAAAGTTTCCTTGCCACAGGAAGGCACACCGAGGCCTGGTGTTTTCTCTATGAAATTGGAGTGTGCTTGAAAGGTGAGGCCTAGTGACTGCCCTCCTTTATAACCAGTTGAGAACATGTGGCAAGGCTGAGGCAACCCGCTTACCTCGAAATGTTTCTCTTCAGATTAGGAGATGTTGCTACCAAACGCCAGCAGCTCGTCTCCCTCAGAGTGCAGTTTCTGTGTAGACTAGGGAAAGACACCATAGTCCCCAGCTTAGAACGGCTCTATGCCCAGCTGGTTTCATGCATGAAAGAGCCAAAAGGGCTGATCTCAACTAATCGGGCTGCACATCCCTGAATCCTTGGGGTAGGGCAGTTCTGAGCCAAAGTGCCACCTAAGGAATGAAAGCAAAGTTTCCTTGCCACGGGAAGGCACACCGAGGCCTGGTGTTTTCTCTATGAAATTGGAGTGGGCTTGAAGGGTGAGGCCTACTTACTGCCCTACTTTATAGCCAGTTCAGAAAATGTGACAATGCTGAGGCAACCCGCTTACAACGAAATGTTTCTCTTCAGGATAGTAGACGTTGCTACCAAATGCCAGCAGCTCGTCTCCCTCAGAGTGCTGTTTCTGTGTAGACTAGGGAAAGACACCATGGTCCCCAGCTTAGAACGGCTCTTTTCCCAGCTGGTTTCATCCATGAAAGACCTAGAAGGGGTGATCTCAACTAATCAGGCTGCACATCCCTGAATCCTTGAGGTCGGGCAGTTCTGAGCCCAAGTGCCACCTAAGGAAAGAAAGCAAAGTTTCATTTCACAGGAAGGCACACCGAGGCCTGATGTTTTCTCTATGAAATTGGAGTGGGCTTGAAGGGTGAGGCCTACTGACTTGCCTCCATTATAAGCAGTTGAGAACATGTGGCAAGGCTGATGCAACCCGCTTACAAAGAAATGTTTCCCTTCAGAATAGGAGATGTTGCTACCAAACACCAGCAGCTCGTCTCCCTCAGAGTGCTGTTTCCGTGTAGACTAGGGAAAGACACCATGGTCCCCAGCTTAGAACGGCTCTTTTCCCAGTTGGTTTCATCCATGAAAGAGCCAGAAGGGCTGATCTCAACTAATCGGGCGTCACAAGCCTGAATTCTTGGGGTAGGGCAGTCCTGAGCCAATGGGCCACCTAAGGAATGAAAGCAAAGTTTCCAACCTGGGAAGCAGGGCCGCAAGTAAGTCTGCCAACTGACTGCCCTCCTTTAGAGCCATTTGAGAAAATGTGGCAAGGCTGATGCCACCCGCTTATAACGAAATTTTTCTCTTCAGAATAGGAGATTTTGCTACCAAACGCCAGCAGCTCGTCTCCCTCAGAGTGCTGTTTCTGTGTAGACTAGGGAAAGACACCATAGTCCCAAGCTTAGAACGGCCCTATGCCCAGCTGTTTTCATCCATGAAAGAGCCAGAAGGGCTGATCTCAACTAATCGGGCTGTACATCCCTGAATCCTTGGGGTAGGGCAGTTCTGAGCCAAAGTGCCACCTAAGGAATGAAAGCAAAGTTTCCTTGCCACAGGAAAGCACACCGAGGCCTGGTGTTTTCTGGAAGAAATTGGAGTGTGCTTGAAAGGTGAGGCCTAGTGACTGCCCTCCTTTATAACCAGTTGAGAACATGTGGCAAGGCTGATGCAACCCGCTTACAACGAAATGTTTCTCTTCAGATTAGGAGATGTTGCTACCAAACGCCAGCAGCTCGTCTCCCTCAGAGTGCTGTTTCTGTGTAGACTAGGGAAAGACACCATGGTCCCCAGCTTAGAACGGCTCTTTTCCCAGTTGGTTTCATCCATGAAAGAGCCAGAAAGACTGATCTCAACTAATCGGGCTGCACATCCCTGAATCCTTGGGGTAGGGCAGTTCTGAGCCAAAGTGCGACCTAAAGAATGAAAGCAAAGTTTCCTTGTCACAGGAAGGCACACCGAGGCCTGGTGTTTTCTCTATGAAATTGGAGTGGGCTTGAAGGGTGAGGCCTACTGACTGCCCTCCTTTATAGCAAGTTCAGAAAATGTGGCAAGGCTGAGGCAACCCGCTTACAACGAAATGTTTCTCTTCAGATTAGGAGATGTTGCTACCAAACGCCAGCAGCTCGTCTCCCTCAGAGTGCTGTTTCTGTGTAGACTAGGGAAAGACACCATGGTCCCCAGCTTAGAACGGCTCTTTTCCCAGTTGGTTTCATCCATGAAAGAGCCAGAAGGACTGATCTCAACTAATCGGGCTGCACATCCCTGAATCCTTGGGGTAGGGCAATTCTGAGCCAAAGAGCCACCTAAGAATGAAAGCAAAGTTTCCTTGCCACAGGAAGGCACACCGAGGCCTGGTGTTTTCTCTATGAAATTGGAGTGTGCTTGAAAGGTGAGGCCTAGTGACTGCCCTCCTTTATAACCAGTTGAGAACATGTGGCAAGGCTGAGGCAACCCGCTTACCTCGAAATGTTTCTCTTCAGATTAGGAGATGTTGCTACCAAACGCCAGCAGCTCGTCTCCCTCAGAGTGCTGTTTCTGTGTAGACTAGGGAAAGACCCCATGGTCCCCAGCTTAGAACGGCTCTTTTCCCAGTTGGTTTCATCCATGAAAGAGCTAGAAGGTCTGATCTCATCTAATCGGGCGTCACAAGTCTAAATTCTTGGGGTAGGGCAGTCCTGAGCCAATGGGCCACCTAAGGAATGAAAGCAAAGTTTCCAACCTGGGAAGCAGGGCCGCAAGTAAGTCTGCCAACTGACTGCCCTCCTTTAGAGCCATTTGAGAAAATGTGGCAAGGCTGATGCCACCCGCTTATAACGAAATTTTTCTCTTCAGCATAGGAGATTTTGCTCCCAAACGCCAGCAGCTCGTCTCCCTCAGAGTGCTGTTTCTGTGTAGACTAGGGAAAGACACCATAGTCCCAAGCTTAGAACGGCCCTATGCCCAGCTGGTTTCATCCATGAAAGAGCCAGAAGGGCTGATCTCAACTAATCGGGCTGCACATCCCTGAATCCTTGGGGTAGGGCAGTTCTGAGCCAAAGTGCCACCTAAGGAATGAAAGCAAAGTTTCCTTGCCACAGGAAGGCACACCGAGGCCTGGTGTTTTCTCTGTCAAATTGGAGTGGGCTTGAAGGGTGAGGCCTACTGACTGCCCTCCTTTATAGCCAGATCACAAAATGTGGCAAGGCTGAGGCAACCCCCCTTACAAAGAAATGTTTCTCTTCAGAACAAGAGTTGTTGCTACCAAACGCCAGCAGCTCGTCTCCCTCAGAGTGCTGTTTCTGTGTAGACTAGGGAAAGACACCATAGTCCCCAGCTTAGAACGGCTCTATGCCCAGCTGATTTCATGCATGAAAGAGCCAAAAGGGCTGATCTCAACTAATCGGGCTGCACATCCCTGAATCCTTGGGGTAGGGCAGTTCTGAGCCAAAGTGCCACCTAAGGAATGAAAACAAAGTTTCCTTGCCACAGGAAGGCACACCGAGGCCTGATGTTTTCTCTATGAAATTGGAGTGGGCTTGAAGGGTGAGGCCTACTTACTGCCCTACTTTATAGCCAGTTCAGAAAATGTGACAATGCTGAGGCAACCCGCTTACAACGAAATGTTTCTCTTCAGGATAGTAGACGTTGCTACCAAATGCCAGCAGCTCGTCTCCCTCAGAGTGCTGTTTCTGTGTAGACTAGGGAAAGACACCATGGTCCCCAGCTTAGAACGGCTCTTTTCCCAGCTGGTTTCATCCATGAAAGACCTAGAAGGGGTGATCTCAACTAATCAGGCTGCACATCCCTGAATCCTTGAGGTCGGGCAGTTCTGAGCCCAAGTGCCACCTAAGGAAAGAAAGCAAAGTTTCATTTCACAGGAAGGCACACCGAGGCCTGATGTTTTCTCAATGAAATTGGAGTGGGCTTGAAGGGTGAGGCCTACTGACTTGCCTCCATTATAAGCAGTTGAGAACATGTGGCAAGGCTGATGCAACCCGCTTACAAAGAAATGTTTCCCTTCAGAATAGGAGATGTTGCTACCAAACACCAGCAGCTCGTCTCCCTCAGAGTGCTGTTTCCGTGTAGACTAGGGAAAGACACCATGGTCCCCAGCTTAGAACGGCTCTTTTCCCAGTTGGTTTCATCCATGAAAGAGCCAGAAGGGCTGATCTCAACTAATCGGGCGTCACAAGCCTGAATTCTTGGGGTAGGGCAGTCCTGAGCCAATGGGCCACCTAAGGAATGAAAGCAAAGTTTCCAACCTGGGAAGCAGGGCCGCAAGTAAGTCTGCCAACTGACTGCCCTCCTTTAGAGCCATTTGAGAAAATGTGGCAAGGCTGATGCCACCCGCTTATAACGAAATTTTTCTCTTCAGAATAGGAGATTTTGCTACCAAACGCCAGCAGCTCGTCTCCCTCAGAGTGCTGTTTCTGTGTAGACTAGGGAAAGACACCATAGTCCCAAGCTTAGAACGGCCCTATGCCCAGCTGTTTTCATCCATGAAAGAGCCAGAAGGGCTGATCTCAACTAATCGGGCTGCACATCCCTGAATCCTTGGGTTAGGGCAGTTCTGAGCCAAAGTGCCACCTAAGGAATGAAAGCAAAGTTTCCTTGCCACAGGAAAGCACACCGAGGCCTGGTGTTTTCTGGAAGAAATTGGAGTGTGCTTGAAAGGTGAGGCCTAGTGACTGCCCTCCTTTATAACCAGTTGAGAACATGTGGCAAGGCTGATGCAACCCGCTTACAACGAAATGTTTCTCTTCAGATTAGGAGATGTTGCTACCAAACGCCAGCAGCTCGTCTCCCTCAGAGTGCTGTTTCTGTGTAGACTAGGGAAAGACACCATGGTCCCCAGCTTAGAACGGCTCTTTTCCCAGTTGGTTTCATCCATGAAAGAGCCAGAAAGACTGATCTCAACTAATCGGGCTGCACATCCCTGAATCCTTGGGGTAGGGCAGTTCTGAGCCAAAGTGCGACCTAAAGAATGAAAGCAAAGTTTCCTTGTCACAGGAAGGCACACCGAGGCCTGGTGTTTTCTCTATGAAATTGGAGTGGGCTTGAAGGGTGAGGCCTACTGACTGCCCTCCTTTATAGCAAGTTCAGAAAATGTGGCAAGGCTGAGGCATCCCGCTTACAACGAAATGTTTCCCTTCAGAATAGGAGATGTTGCTACCAAACACCAGCAGCTCGTCTCCCTCAGTGTGCTGTTTCTGTGTAAACTAGGGAAAGACACCATGGTCCCCAGCTGAGAACGGCTCTTTTCCCAGTTGGTTTCATCCATGAAAGAGCTAGAAGGTCTGATCTCATCTAATCGGGCGTCACAAGTCTAAATTCTTGGGGTAGGGCAGTCCTGAGCCAATGGGCCACCTAAGGAATGAAAGCAAAGTTTCCAACCTGGGAAGCAGGGCCGCAAGTAAGTCTGCCAACTGACTGCCCTCCTTTAGAGCCATTTGAGAAAATGTGGCAAGGCTGATGCCACCCGCTTATAACGAAATTTTTCTCTTCAGCATAGGAGATTTTGCTCCCAAACGCCAGCAGCTCGTCTCCCTCAGAGTGCTGTTTCTGTGTAGACTAGGGAAAGACACCATAGTCCCCAGCTTAGAACGGCTCTATGCCCAGCTGGTTTCATGCATGAAAGAGCCAAAAGGGCTGATCTCAACTAATCGGGCTGCACATCCCTGAATCGTTGGGGTAGGGCAGTTCTGAGCCAAAGTGCCACCTAAGGAATGAAAGCAAAGTTTCCTTGCCACGGGAAGGCACACCGAGGCCTGGTGTTTTCTCTATGAAATTGGAGTGGGCTTGAAGGGTGAGGCCTACTCACTGCCCTCCATTATAACCAGTTGAGAACATGTGGCAAGGCTGATGCAACCCGCTTACAAAGAAATGTTTCTCTTCAGAACAAGAGTTGTTGCTACCAAATGCCAGCAGCTCGTCTCCCTCAGAGTGCTGTTTCTGTGTAGACTAGGGAAAGACACCATGGTCCCCAGCTTAGAACGGCTCTTTGCCCAGTTGGTTTCATCCATGAAAGAGCCAGAAGGGCTGATCTCAACTAATCGGGCTGCACATCCCTGAATCCTTGGGGTAGGGCAGTTCTGAGCCAAAGTGCCACCTAAGGAATGAAAGCAAAGTTTCCTTGCCACAGGAAGGCAAACCGAGGCCTGGTGTTTTCTGTATGAAATTGGAGTGGGCTTGAAGGGTGAGGCCAACTGACTGCCCTCTATTATAACCAGTTGAGAATATGTGGCAAGGCAGATGCAACCCGCTTACAACGAAAAGTTTCCCTTCGAAATAGGGGATGTTGCAACGAAACGCCAGCAGCTCGTCTCCCTCAGAGTGCTGTTTCTGTGTAGACCAGGGAAAGACAGCATGGTCCCCAGCTTAGAACGGCTCTTTTCCCAGTTGGTTTCATCCATGAAAAAGCCAGAAAGGTTGATCTCAACTAGTCGGGCTGCACATCCCTGAATCCTTGGGGTAGGGCAGTTCTGAGCCAAAGTGCCACCTAAGGAATGAAAGCAAAGTTTCCTTGCCACAGGAAGGCACACCGAGGCCTAGTGTTTTCTCTATCAAATTGGAGTGTGCTTGAAAGGTGAGGCCTAGTGACTGCCCTCCTTTATAACCAGTTGAGAACATGTGGCAAGGCTGAGGCAACCCGCTTACAACGAAATGTTTCTCTTCAGATTAGGAGCTGTTGCTACCAAACGCCAGCAGCTCGTCTCCCTCAGAGTGCAGTTTCTGTGTAGACTAGGGAAAGACACCATAGTCCCCAGCTTAGAACGGCTCTATGCCCAGCTGATTTCATGCATGAAAGAGCCAAAAGGGCTGATCTCAACTAATCGGGCTGCACATCCCTGAATCCTTGGGGTAGGGCAGTTCTGAGCCAAAGTGCCACCTAAGGAATGAAAGCAAAGTTTCCTTGCCACAGGAAGGCACACCGAGGCCTGGTGTTTTCTCTGTCAAATTGGAGTGGGCTTGAAGGGTGAGGCCTACTGACTGCCCTCCTTTATAGCCAGATCACAAAATGTGGCAAGGCTGAGGCAACCCCCCTTACAAAGAAATGTTTCTCTTCAGAACAAGAGTTGTTGCTACCAAACGCCAGCAGCTCGTCTCCCTCAGAGTGCTGTTTCTGTGTAGACCAGGGAAAGACAGCATGGTCCCCAGCTTAGAACGGCTCTTTGCCCAGTTGGTTTCATCCATGAAAGAGCCAGAAGGGCTGATCTCAACTAATCGGGCTGCACATCCCTGAATCCTTGGGGTTGGGCACTTCTGAGGCAAAGTGCCACCTAAGGAATGAAAGCAAAGTTTCCTTGCCACAGGAAGGCACACCGAGGCCTGGTGTTTTCTCTATGAAATTGGAGTGTGCTTGAAAGGTGAGGCCTAGTGACTGCCCTCCTTTATAACCAGTTGAGAACATGTGGCAAGGCTGAGGCAAACCGCTTACAACGAAATGTTTCTCTTCAGATTAGGAGATGTTGCTACCAAACGCCAGCAGCTCGTCTCCCTCAGAGTGCTGTTTCTGTGTAGACTAGGGAAAGACACCATGGTCCCCAGCTTAGAACGGCTCTTTTCCCAGTTGGTTTCATCCATGAAAGAGCCAGAAGGGCTGATCTCAACTAATCGGGTGGCACAACCCTGAAACCTTGAGGTAGGGCAGTTCTGAGCCAAAGTGCCACCTAAGGAATGAAAGCAAAGTTTCCTTGCCACAGGAAGGCACACCGAGGCCTGGTGTTTTCTCTATCAAATTGGAGTGGGCTTGAAGGGTGAGGCCTACTGACTGCCCTACATTATAACCAGTTGAGAACATGTGGCAAGGCTGAGGCATCCCGCTTACAACGAAATGTTTCCCTTCAGAATAGGAGATGTTGCTACCAAACACCAGCAGCTCGTCTCCCTCAGAGTGCTGTTTCTGTGTAAACTAGGGAAAGACACCATGGTCCCCAGCTGAGAACGGCTCTTTTCCCAGTTGGTTTCATCCATGAAAGAGCTAGAAGGTCTGATCTCATCTAATCGGGCGTCACAAGTCTAAATTCTTGGGGTAGGGCAGTCCTGAGCCAATGGGCCACCTAAGGAATGAAAGCAAAGTTTCCAACCTGGGAAGCAGGGCCGCAAGTAAGTCTGCCAACTGACTGCCCTCCTTTAGAGCCATTTGAGAAAATGTGGCAAGGCTGATGCCACCCGCTTATAACGAAATTTTTCTCTTCAGCATAGGAGATTTTGCTCCCAAACGCCAGCAGCTCGTCTCCCTCAGAGTGCTGTTTCTGTGTAGACTAGGGAAAGACACCATAGTCCCCAGCTTAGAACGGCTCTATGCCCAGCTGGTTTCATGCATGAAAGAGCCAAAAGGGCTGATCTCAACTAATCGGGCTGCACATCCCTGAATCGTTGGGGTAGGGCAGTTCTGAGCCAAAGTGCCACCTAAGGAATGAAAGCAAAGTTTCCTTGCCACGGGAAGGCACACCGAGGCCTGGTGTTTTCTCTATGAAATTGGAGTGGGCTTGAAGGGTGAGGCCTACTCACTGCCCTCCATTATAACCAGTTGAGAACATGTGGCAAGGCTGATGCAACCCGCTTACAAAGAAATGTTTCTCTTCAGAACAAGAGTTGTTGCTACCAAATGCCAGCAGCTCGTCTCCCTCAGAGTGCTGTTTCTGTGTAGACTAGGGAAAGACACCATGGTCCCCAGCTTAGAACGGCTCTTTGCCCAGTTGGTTTCATCCATGAAAGAGCCAGAAGGGCTGATCTCAACTAATCGGGCTGCACATCCCTGAATCCTTGGGGTAGGGCAGTTCTGAGCCAAAGTGCCACCTAAGGAATGAAAGCAAAGTTTCCTTGCCACAGGAAGGCAAACCGAGGCCTGGTGTTTTCTGTATGAAATTGGAGTGGGCTTGAAGGGTGAGGCCAACTGACTGCCCTCTATTATAACCAGTTGAGAATATGTGGCAAGGCAGATGCAACCCGCTTACAACGAAAAGTTTCCCTTCGAAATAGGGGATGTTGCAACGAAACGCCAGCAGCTCGTCTCCCTCAGAGTGCTGTTTCTGTGTAGACCAGGGAAAGACAGCATGGTCCCCAGCTTAGAACGGCTCTTTTCCCAGTTGGTTTCATCCATGAAAAAGCCAGAAAGGTTGATCTCAACTAGTCGGGCTGCACATCCCTGAATCCTTGGGGTAGGGCAGTTCTGAGCCAAAGTGCCACCTAAGGAATGAAAGCAAAGTTTCCTTGCCACAGGAAGGCACACCGAGGCCTAGTGTTTTCTCTATCAAATTGGAGTGTGCTTGAAAGGTGAGGCCTAGTGACTGCCCTCCTTTATAACCAGTTGAGAACATGTGGCAAGGCTGAGGCAACCCGCTTACAACGAAATGTTTCTCTTCAGATTAGGAGCTGTTGCTACCAAACGCCAGCAGCTCGTCTCCCTCAGAGTGCAGTTTCTGTGTAGACTAGGGAAAGACACCATAGTCCCCAGCTTAGAACGGCTCTATGCCCAGCTGATTTCATGCATGAAAGAGCCAAAAGGGCTGATCTCAACTAATCGGGCTGCACATCCCTGAATCCTTGGGGTAGGGCAGTTCTGAGCCAAAGTGCCACCTAAGGAATGAAAGCAAAGTTTCCTTGCCACAGGAAGGCACACCGAGGCCTGGTGTTTTCTCTGTCAAATTGGAGTGGGCTTGAAGGGTGAGGCCTACTGACTGCCCTCCTTTATAGCCAGATCACAAAATGTGGCAAGGCTGAGGCAACCCCCCTTACAAAGAAATGTTTCTCTTCAGAACAAGAGTTGTTGCTACCAAACGCCAGCAGCTCGTCTCCCTCAGAGTGCTGTTTCTGTGTAGACCAGGGAAAGACAGCATGGTCCCCAGCTTAGAACGGCTCTTTGCCCAGTTGGTTTCATCCATGAAAGAGCCAGAAGGGCTGATCTCAACTAATCGGGCTGCACATCCCTGAATCCTTGGGGTTGGGCACTTCTGAGCCAAAGTGCCACCTAAGGAATGAAAGCAAAGTTTCCTTGCCACAGGAAGGCACACCGAGGCCTGGTGTTTTCTCTATGAAATTGGAGTGTGCTTGAAAGGTGAGGCCTAGTGACTGCCCTCCTTTATAACCAGTTGAGAACATGTGGCAAGGCTGAGGCAACCCGCTTACAACGAAATGTTTCTCTTCAGATTAGGAGATGTTGCTACCAAACGCCAGCAGCTCGTCTCCCTCAGAGTGCTGTTTCTGTATAGACTAGGGAAAGACACCATGGTCCCCAGCTTAGAACGGCTCTTTTCCCAGTTGGTTTCATCCATGAAAGAGCCAGAAGGACTGATCTCAACTAATCGGGCTGCACAACCCTGAATCCTTGGGGTAGGGCAGTTCTGAGCCAAAGTGCAACCTAAAGAATGAAAGCAAAGTTTCCTTGTCACAGGAAGGCACACCGAGGCCTGGTGTTTTCTCTATGAAATTGGAGTGGGCTTGAAGGGTGAGGCCTACTGACTGCCCTCCTTTATAGCCAGTTCAGAAAATGTGGCAAGGCTGAGGCAAACCGCTTACAACGAAATGTTTCTCTTCAGATTAGGAGATGTTGCTACCAAACGCCAGCAGCTCGTCTCCCTCAGAGTGCTGTTTCTGTGTAGACTAGGGAAAGACACCATGGTCCCCAGCTTAGAACGGCTCTTTTCCCAGTTGGTTTCATCCATGAAAGAGCCAGAAGGGCTGATCTCAACTAATCGGGTGGCACAACCCTGAAACCTTGAGGTAGGGCAGTTCTGAGCCAAAGTGCCACCTAAGGAATGAAAGCAAAGTTTCCTTGCCACAGGAAGGCACACCGAGGCCTGGTGTTTTCTCTATCAAATTGGAGTGGGCTTGAAGGGTGAGGCCTACTGACTGCCCTACATTATAACCAGTTGAGAACATGTGGCAAGGCTGAGGCATCCCGCTTACAACGAAATGTTTCCCTTCAGAATAGGAGATGTTGCTACCAAACACCAGCAGCTCGTCTCCCTCAGAGTGCTGTTTCTGTGTAAACTAGGGAAAGACACCATGGTCCCCAGCTGAGAACGGCTCTTTTCCCAGTTGGTTTCATCCATGAAAGAGCTAGAAGGTCTGATCTCATCTAATCGGGCGTCACAAGTCTAAATTCTTGGGGTAGGGCAGTCCTGAGCCAATGGGCCACCTAAGGAATGAAAGCAAAGTTTCCAACCTGGGAAGCAGGGCCGCAAGTAAGTCTGCCAACTGACTGCCCTCCTTTAGAGCCATTTGAGAAAATGTGGCAAGGCTGATGCCACCCGCTTATAACGAAATTTTTCTCTTCAGCATAGGAGATTTTGCTCCCAAACGCCAGCAGCTCGTCTCCCTCAGAGTGCTGTTTCTGTGTAGACTAGGGAAAGACACCATAGTCCCAAGCTTAGAACGGCCCTATGCCCAGCTGGTTTCATCCATGAAAGAGCCAGAAGGGCTGATCTCAACTAATCGGGCTGCACATCCCTGAATCCTTGGGGTAGGGCAGTTCTGAGCCAAAGTGCCACCTAAGGAATGAAAGCAAAGTTTCCTTGCCACAGGAAGGCACACCGAGGCCTGGTGTTTTCTCTGTCAAATTGGAGTGGGCTTGAAGGGTGAGGCCTACTGACTGCCCTCCTTTATAGCCAGATCACAAAATGTGGCAAGGCTGAGGCAACCCCCCTTACAAAGAAATGTTTCTCTTCAGAACAAGAGTTGTTGCTACCAAACGCCAGCAGCTCGTCTCCCTCAGAGTGCTGTTTCTGTGTAGACTAGGGAAAGACACCATAGTCCCCAGCTTAGAACGGCTCTATGCCCAGCTGATTTCATGCATGAAAGAGCCAAAAGGGCTGATCTCAACTAATCGGGCTGCACATCCCTGAATCCTTGGGGTAGGGCAGTTCTGAGCCAAAGTGCCACCTAAGGAATGAAAACAAAGTTTCCTTGCCACAGGAAGGCACACCGAGGCCTGATGTTTTCTCTATGAAATTGGAGTGGGCTTGAAGGGTGAGGCCTACTTACTGCCCTACTTTATAGCCAGTTCAGAAAATGTGACAATGCTGAGGCAACCCGCTTACAACGAAATGTTTCTCTTCAGGATAGTAGACGTTGCTACCAAATGCCAGCAGCTCGTCTCCCTCAGAGTGCTGTTTCTGTGTAGACTAGGGAAAGACACCATGGTCCCCAGCTTAGAACGGCTCTTTTCCCAGCTGGTTTCATCCATGAAAGACCTAGAAGGGGTGATCTCAACTAATCAGGCTGCACATCCCTGAATCCTTGAGGTCGGGCAGTTCTGAGCCCAAGTGCCACCTAAGGAAAGAAAGCAAAGTTTCATTTCACAGGAAGGCACACCGAGGCCTGATGTTTTCTCAATGAAATTGGAGTGGGCTTGAAGGGTGAGGCCTACTGACTTGCCTCCATTATAAGCAGTTGAGAACATGTGGCAAGGCTGATGCAACCCGCTTACAAAGAAATGTTTCCCTTCAGAATAGGAGATGTTGCTACCAAACACCAGCAGCTCGTCTCCCTCAGAGTGCTGTTTCCGTGTAGACTAGGGAAAGACACCATGGTCCCCAGCTTAGAACGGCTCTTTTCCCAGTTGGTTTCATCCATGAAAGAGCCAGAAGGGCTGATCTCAACTAATCGGGCGTCACAAGCCTGAATTCTTGGGGTAGGGCAGTCCTGAGCCAATGGGCCACCTAAGGAATGAAAGCAAAGTTTCCAACCTGGGAAGCAGGGCCGCAAGTAAGTCTGCCAACTGACTGCCCTCCTTTAGAGCCATTTGAGAAAATGTGGCAAGGCTGATGCCACCCGCTTATAACGAAATTTTTCTCTTCAGAATAGGAGATTTTGCTACCAAACGCCAGCAGCTCGTCTCCCTCAGAGTGCTGTTTCTGTGTAGACTAGGGAAAGACACCATAGTCCCAAGCTTAGAACGGCCCTATGCCCAGCTGTTTTCATCCATGAAAGAGCCAGAAGGGCTGATCTCAACTAATCGGGCTGCACATCCCTGAATCCTTGGGTTAGGGCAGTTCTGAGCCAAAGTGCCACCTAAGGAATGAAAGCAAAGTTTCCTTGCCACAGGAAAGCACACCGAGGCCTGGTGTTTTCTGGAAGAAATTGGAGTGTGCTTGAAAGGTGAGGCCTAGTGACTGCCCTCCTTTATAACCAGTTGAGAACATGTGGCAAGGCTGATGCAACCCGCTTACAACGAAATGTTTCTCTTCAGATTAGGAGATGTTGCTACCAAACGCCAGCAGCTCGTCTCCCTCAGAGTGCTGTTTCTGTGTAGACTAGGGAAAGACACCATGGTCCCCAGCTTAGAACGGCTCTTTTCCCAGTTGGTTTCATCCATGAAAGAGCCAGAAAGACTGATCTCAACTAATCGGGCTGCACATCCCTGAATCCTTGGGGTAGGGCAGTTCTGAGCCAAAGTGCGACATAAAGAATGAAAGCAAAGTTTCCTTGTCACAGGAAGGCACACCGAGGCCTGGTGTTTTCTCTATGAAATTGGAGTGGGCTTGAAGGGTGAGGCCTACTGACTGCCCTCCTTTATAGCAAGTTCAGAAAATGTGGCAAGGCTGAGGCAACCCGCTTACAACGAAATGTTTCTCTTCAGATTAGGAGATGTTGCTACCAAACGCCAGCAGCTCGTCTCCCTCAGAGTGCTGTTTCTGTGTAGACTAGGGAAAGACACCATGGTCCCCAGCTTAGAACGGCTCTTTTCCCAGTTGGTTTCATCCATGAAAGAGCCAGAAGGACTGATCTCAACTAATCGGGCTGCACATCCCTGAATCCTTGGGGTAGGGCAATTCTGAGCCAAAGAGCCACCTAAGAATGAAAGCAAAGTTTCCTTGCCACAGGAAGGCACACCGAGGCCTGGTGTTTTCTCTATGAAATTGGAGTGTGCTTGAAAGGTGAGGCCTAGTGACTGCCCTCCTTTATAACCAGTTGAGAACATGTGGCAAGGCTGAGGCAACCCGCTTACCTCGAAATGTTTCTCTTCAGATTAGGAGATGTTGCTACCAAACGCCAGCAGCTCGTCTCCCTCAGAGTGCAGTTTCTGTGTAGACTAGGGAAAGACACCATAGTCCCCAGCTTAGAACGGCTCTATGCCCAGCTGGTTTCATGCATGAAAGAGCCAAAAGGGCTGATCTCAACTAATCGGGCTGCACATCCCTGAATCCTTGGGGTAGGGCAGTTCTGAGCCAAAGTGCCACCTAAGGAATGAAAGCAAAGTTTCCTTGCCACGGGAAGGCACACCGAGGCCTGGTGTTTTCTCTATGAAATTGGAGTGGGCTTGAAGGGTGAGGCCTACTTACTGCCCTACTTTATAGCCAGTTCAGAAAATGTGACAATGCTGAGGCAACCCGCTTACAACGAAATGTTTCTCTTCAGGATAGTAGACGTTGCTACCAAATGCCAGCAGCTCGTCTCCCTCAGAGTGCTGTTTCTGTGTAGACTAGGGAAAGACACCATGGTCCCCAGCTTAGAACGGCTCTTTTCCCAGCTGGTTTCATCCATGAAAGACCTAGAAGGGGTGATCTCAACTAATCAGGCTGCACATCCCTGAATCCTTGAGGTCGGGCAGTTCTGAGCCCAAGTGCCACCTAAGGAAAGAAAGCAAAGTTTCATTTCACAGGAAGGCACACCGAGGCCTGATGTTTTCTCTATGAAATTGGAGTGGGCTTGAAGGGTGAGGCCTACTGACTTGCCTCCATTATAAGCAGTTGAGAACATGTGGCAAGGCTGATGCAACCCGCTTACAAAGAAATGTTTCCCTTCAGAATAGGAGATGTTGCTACCAAACACCAGCAGCTCGTCTCCCTCAGAGTGCTGTTTCCGTGTAGACTAGGGAAAGACACCATGGTCCCCAGCTTAGAACGGCTCTTTTCCCAGTTGGTTTCATCCATGAAAGAGCCAGAAGGGCTGATCTCAACTAATCGGGCGTCACAAGCCTGAATTCTTGGGGTAGGGCAGTCCTGAGCCAATGGGCCACCTAAGGAATGAAAGCAAAGTTTCCAACCTGGGAAGCAGGGCCGCAAGTAAGTCTGCCAACTGACTGCCCTCCTTTAGAGCCATTTGAGAAAATGTGGCAAGGCTGATGCCACCCGCTTATAACGAAATTTTTCTCTTCAGAATAGGAGATTTTGCTACCAAACGCCAGCAGCTCGTCTCCCTCAGAGTGCTGTTTCTGTGTAGACTAGGGAAAGACACCATAGTCCCAAGCTTAGAACGGCCCTATGCCCAGCTGTTTTCATCCATGAAAGAGCCAGAAGGGCTGATCTCAACTAATCGGGCTGTACATCCCTGAATCCTTGGGGTAGGGCAGTTCTGAGCCAAAGTGCCACCTAAGGAATGAAAGCAAAGTTTCCTTGCCACAGGAAAGCACACCGAGGCCTGGTGTTTTCTGGAAGAAATTGGAGTGTGCTTGAAAGGTGAGGCCTAGTGACTGCCCTCCTTTATAACCAGTTGAGAACATGTGGCAAGGCTGATGCAACCCGCTTACAACGAAATGTTTCTCTTCAGATTAGGAGATGTTGCTACCAAACGCCAGCAGCTCGTCTCCCTCAGAGTGCTGTTTCTGTGTAGACTAGGGAAAGACACCATGGTCCCCAGCTTAGAACGGCTCTTTTCCCAGTTGGTTTCATCCATGAAAGAGCCAGAAAGACTGATCTCAACTAATCGGGCTGCACATCCCTGAATCCTTGGGGTAGGGCATTTCTGAGCCAAAGTGCGACCTAAAGAATGAAAGCAAAGTTTCCTTGTCACAGGAAGGCACACCGAGGCCTGGTGTTTTCTCTATGAAATTGGAGTGGGCTTGAAGGGTGAGGCCTACTGACTGCCCTCCTTTATAGCAAGTTCAGAAAATGTGGCAAGGCTGAGGCAACCCGCTTACAACGAAATGTTTCTCTTCAGATTAGGAGATGTTGCTACCAAACGCCAGCAGCTCGTCTCCCTCAGAGTGCTGTTTCTGTGTAGACTAGGGAAAGACACCATGGTCCCCAGCTTACAACGGCTCTTTTCCCAGTTGGTTTCATCCATGAAAGAGCCAGAAGGACTGATCTCAACTAATCGGGCTGCACATCCCTGAATCCTTGGGGTAGGGCAATTCTGAGCCAAAGAGCCACCTAAGAATGAAAGCAAAGTTTCCTTGCCACAGGAAGGCACACCGAGGCCTGGTGTTTTCTCTATGAAATTGGAGTGTGCTTGAAAGGTGAGGCCTAGTGACTGCCCTCCTTTATAACCAGTTGAGAACATGTGGCAAGGCTGAGGCAACCCGCTTACCTCGAAATGTTTCTCTTCAGATTAGGAGATGTTGCTACCAAACGCCAGCAGCTCGTCTCCCTCAGAGTGCAGTTTCTGTGTAGACTAGGGAAAGACACCATAGTCCCCAGCTTAGAACGGCTCTATGCCCAGCTGGTTTCATGCATGAAAGAGCCAAAAGGGCTGATCTCAACTAATCGGGCTGCACATCCCTGAATCCTTGGGGTAGGGCAGTTCTGAGCCAAAGTGCCACCTAAGGAATGAAAGCAAAGTTTCCTTGCCACGGGAAGGCACACCGAGGCCTGGTGTTTTCTCTATGAAATTGGAGTGGGCTTGAAGGGTGAGGCCTACTGACTGCCCTCCATTATAACCAGTTGAGAACATGTGGCAAGGCTGATGCAACCCGATTACAAAGAAATGTTTCTCTTCAGAACAAGAGTTGTTGCTACCAAATGCCAGCAGCTCGTCTCCCTCAGAGTGCTGTTTCTGTGTAGACTAGGGAAAGACACCATGGTCCCCAGCTTAGAACGGCTCTTTGCCCAGTTGGTTTCATCCATGAAAGAGCCAGAAGGGCTGATCTCAACTAATCGGGCTGCACATCCCTGAATCCTTGGGGTAGGGCAGTTCTGAGCCAAAGTGCCACCTAAGGAATGAAAGCAAAGTTTCCTTGCCACAGGAAGGCAAACCGAGGCCTGGTGTTTTCTGTATGAAATTGGAGTGGGCTTGAAGGGTGAGGCCAACTGACTGCCCTCTATTATAACCAGTTGAGAACATGTGGCAAGGCAGATGCAACCCGCTTACAACGAAAAGTTTCCCTTCGAAATAGGGGATGTTGCAACGAAACGCCAGCAGCTCGTCTCCCTCAGAGTGCTGTTTCTGTGTAGACCAGGGAAAGACAGCATGGTCCGCAGCTTAGAACGGCTCTTTTCCCAGTTGGTTTCATCCATGAAAAAGCCAGAAAGGTTGATCTCAACTAGTCGGGCTGCACATCCCTGAATCCTTGGGGTAGGGCAGTTCTGAGCCAAAGTGCCACCTAAGGAATGAAAGCAAAGTTTCCTTGCCACAGGAAGGCACACCGAGGCCTAGTGTTTTCTCTATCAAATTGGAGTGTGCTTGAAAGGTGAGGCCTAGTGACTGCCCTCCTTTATAACCAGTTGAGAACATGTGGCAAGGCTGAGGCAACCCGCTTACAACGAAATGTTTCTCTTCAGATTAGGAGCTGTTGCTACCAAACGCCAGCAGCTCGTCTCCCTCAGAGTGCAGTTTCTGTGTAGACTAGGGAAAGACACCATAGTCCCCAGCTTAGAACGGCTCTATGCCCAGCTGATTTCATGCATGAAAGAGCCAAAAGGGCTGATCTCAACTAATCGGGCTGCACATCCCTGAATCCTTGGGGTAGGGCAGTTCTGAGCCAAAGTGCCACCTAAGGAATGAAAGCAAAGTTTCCTTGCCACAGGAAGGCACACCGAGGCCTGGTGTTTTCTCTGTCAAATTGGAGTGGGCTTGAAGGGTGAGGCCTACTGACTGCCCTCCTTTATAGCCAGATCACAAAATGTGGCAAGGCTGAGGCAACCCCCCTTACAAAGAAATGTTTCTCTTCAGAACAAGAGTTGTTGCTACCAAACGCCAGCAGCTCGTCTCCCTCAGAGTGCTGTTTCTGTGTAGACCAGGGAAAGACAGCATGGTCCCCAGCTTAGAACGGCTCTTTGCCCAGTTGGTTTCATCCATGAAAGAGCCAGAAGGGCTGATCTCAACTAATCGGGCTGCACATCCCTGAATCCTTGGGGTTGGGCACTTCTGAGCCAAAGTGCCACCTAAGGAATGAAAGCAAAGTTTCCTTGCCACAGGAAGGCACACCGAGGCCTGGTGTTTTCTCTATGAAATTGGAGTGTGCTTGAAAGGTGAGGCCTAGTGACTGCCCTCCTTTATAACCAGTTGAGAACATGTGGCAAGGCTGAGGCAACCCGCTTACAACGAAATGTTTCTCTTCAGATTAGGAGATGTTGCTACCAAACGCCAGCAGCTCATCTCCCTCAGAGTGCTGTTTCTGTTTAGACTAGGGAAAGACACCATGGTCCCCAGCTTAGAACGGCTCTTTTCCCAGTTGGTTTCATCCATGAAAGAGCCAGAAGGACTGATCTCAACTAATCGGGCTGCACAACCCTGAATCCTTGGGGTAGGGCAGTTCTGAGCCAAAGTGCAACCTAAAGAATGAAAGCAAAGTTTCCTGGTCACAGGAAGGCACACCGAGGCCTGGTGTTTTCTCTATGAAATTGGAGTGGGCTTGAAGGGTGAGGCCTACTGACTGCCCTCCTTTATAGCCAGTTCAGAAAATGTGGCAAGGCTGAGGCAACCCGCTTACAACGAAATGTTTCTCTTCAGATTAGGAGATGTTGCTACCAAACGCCAGCAGCTCGTCTCCCTCAGAGTGCTGTTTCTGTGTAGACTAGGGAAAGACACCATGGTCCCCAGCTTAGAACGGCTCTTTTCCCAGTTGGTTTCATCCATGAAAAAGCCAGAAGGGCTGATCTCAACTAATCGGGTGGCACAACCCTGAAACCTTGAGGTAGGGCAGTTCTGAGCCAAAGTGCCACCTAAGGAATGAAAGCAAAGTTTCCTTGCCACAGGAAGGCACACCGAGGCCTGGTGTTTTCTCTATGAAATTGGAGTGGGCTTGAAGGGTGAGGCCTACTGACTGCCCTACATTATAACCAGTTGAGAACATGTGGCAAGGCTGAGGCATCCCGCTTACAACGAAATGTTTCCCTTCAGAATAGGAGATGTTGCTACCAAACACCAGCAGCTCGTCTCCCTCAGAGTGCTGTTTCTGTGTAAACTAGGGAAAGACACCATGGTCCCCAGCTGAGAACGGCTCTTTTCCCAGTTGGTTTCATCCATGAAAGAGCTAGAAGGTCTGATCTCATCTAATCGGGCGTCACAAGTCTAAATTCTTGGGGTAGGGCAGTCCTGAGCCAATGGGCCACCTAAGGAATGAAAGCAAAGTTTCCAACCTGGGAAGCAGGGCCGCAAGTAAGTCTGACAACTGACTGCCCTCCTTTAGAGCCATTTGAGAAAATGTGGCAAGGCTGATGCCACCCGCTTATAACGAAATTTTTCTCTTCAGAATAGGAGATTTTGCTACCAAACGCCAGCAGCTCGTCTCCCTCAGAGTGCTGTTTCTGTGTAGACTAGGGAAAGACACCATAGTCCCAAGCTTAGAACGGCCCTATGCCCAGCTGTTTTCATCCATGAAAGAGCCAGAAGGGCTGATCTCAACTAATCGGGCTGCACATCCCTGAATCCTTGGGGTAGGGCAGTTCTGAGCCAAAGTGCCACCTAAGGAATGAAAGCAAAGTTTCCTTGCCACAGGAAGGCACACCGAGGCCTGGTGTTTTCTCTGTCAAATTGGAGTGGGCTTGAAGGGTGAGGCCTACTGACTGCCCTCCTTTATAGCCAGATCACAAAATGTGGCAAGGCTGAGGCAACCCCCCTTACAAAGAAATGTTTCTCTTCAGAACAAGAGTTGTTGCTACCAAACGCCAGCAGCTCGTCTCCCTCAGAGTGCAGTTTCTGTGTAGACTAGGGAAAGACACCATAGTCCCCAGCTTAGAACGGCTCTATGCCCAGCTGATTTCATGCATGAAAGAGCCAAAAGGGCTGATCTCAACTAATCGGGCTGCACATCCCTGAATCCTTGGGGTAGGGCAGTTCTGAGCCAAAGTGCCACCTAAGGAATGAAAGCAAAGTTTCCTTGCCACAGGAAGGCACACCGAGGCCTGGTGTTTTCTCTGTCAAATTGGAGTGGGCTTGAAGGGTGAGGCCTACTGACTGCCCTCCTTTATAGCCAGATCACAAAATGTGGCAAGGCTGAGGCAACCCCCCTTACAAAGAAATGTTTCTCTTCAGAACAAGAGTTGTTGCTACCAAACGCCAGCAGCTCGTCTCCCTCAGAGTGCTGTTTCTCTGTAGACCAGGGAAAGACAGCATGGTCCCCAGCTTAGAACGGCTCTTTGCCCAGTTGGTTTCATCCATGAAAGAGCCAGAAGGGCTGATCTCAACTAATCGGGCTGCACATCCCTGAATCCTTGGGGTAGGACAGTTCTGACCCAAAGTGCCACCTAAGGAATGAAAACAAAGTTTCCTTGCCACAGGAAGGCACACCGAGGCCTGGTGTTTTCTGTATGAAATTGGAGTGGGCTTGAAGGGTGAGGCCTACTGACTGCCCTCCATTATAACCAGTTGAGAACATGTGGCAAGGCAGATGCAACCCGCTTACAACGAAAAGTTTCCCTTCGGAATAGGGGATGTTGCTACGAAACGCCAGCAGCTCGTCTCCCTCAGATTGCTGTTTCTGTGTAGACCAGGGAAAGACAGCATGGTCCCCAGCTTAGAACGGCTCTTTTCCCAGTTGGTTTCATCCATGAAAAAGCCAGAAGGGTTGATCTCAACTAGTCGGGCTGCACATCCCTGAATCCTTGGGGTAGGGCAGTTCTGAGCCAAAGTGCCACCTAAGAATGAAAGCAAAGTTTCCTTGCCACAGGAAGGCACACCGAGGCCTGGTGTTTTCTCTATGAAATTGGAGTGTGCTTGAAAGGTGAGGCCTAGTGACTGCCCACCTTTATAACCAGTTGAGAACATGTGGCAAGGCTGAGGCAACCCGCTTACAACGAAATGTTTCTCTTCAGATTAGGAGATGTTGCTACCAAACGCCAGCAGCTCGTCTCCCTCAGAGTGCAGTTTCTGTGTAGACTAGGGAAAGACACCATAGTCCCCAGCTTAGAACGGCTCTATGCCCAGCTGGTTTCATGCATGAAAGAGCCAAAAGGGCTGATCTCAACTAATCGGGCTGCACATCCCTGAATCCTTGGGGTAGGGCAGTTCTGAGCCAAAGTGCCACCTAAGGAATGAAAGCAAAGTTTCCTTGCCACGGGAAGGCACACCGAGGCCTGGTGTTTTCTCTATGAAATTGGAGTGGGCTTGAAGGGTGAGGCCTACTGACTGCCCTACATTATAACCAGTTGAGAACATGTGGCAAGGCTGAGGCATCCCGCTTACAACGAAATGTTTCCCTTCAGAATAGGAGATGTTGCTACCAAACACCAGCAGCTCGTCTCCCTCAGAGTGCTGTTTCTGTGTAAACTAGGGAAAGACACCATGGTCCCCAGCTGAGAACGGCTCTTTTCCCAGTTGGTTTCATCCATGAAAGAGCTAGAAGGTCTGATCTCATCTAATCGGGCGTCACAAGTCTAAATTCTTGGGGTAGGGCAGTCCTGAGCCAATGGGCCACCTAAGGAATGAAAGCAAAGTTTCCAACCTGGGAAGCAGGGCCGCAAGTAAGTCTGACAACTGACTGCCCTCCTTTAGAGCCATTTGAGAAAATGTGGCAAGGCTGATGCCACCCGCTTATAACGAAATTTTTCTCTTCAGAATAGGAGATTTTGCTACCAAACGCCAGCAGCTCGTCTCCCTCAGAGTGCTGTTTCTGTGTAGACTAGGGAAAGACACCATAGTCCCAAGCTTAGAACGGCCCTATGCCCAGCTGTTTTCATCCATGAAAGAGCCAGAAGGGCTGATCTCAACTAATCGGGCTGCACATCCCTGAATCCTTGGGGTAGGGCAGTTCTGAGCCAAAGTGCCACCTAAGGAATGAAAGCAAAGTTTCCTTGCCACAGGAAGGCACACCGAGGCCTGGTGTTTTCTCTGTCAAATTGGAGTGGGCTTGAAGGGTGAGGCCTACTGACTGCCCTCCTTTATAGCCAGATCACAAAATGTGGCAAGGCTGAGGCAACCCCCCTTACAAAGAAATGTTTCTCTTCAGAACAAGAGTTGTTGCTACCAAACGCCAGCAGCTCGTCTCCCTCAGAGTGCAGTTTCTGTGTAGACTAGGGAAAGACACCATAGTCCCCAGCTTAGAACGGCTCTATGCCCAGCTGATTTCATGCATGAAAGAGCCAAAAGGGCTGATCTCAACTAATCGGGCTGCACATCCCTGAATCCTTGGGGTAGGGCAGTTCTGAGCCAAAGTGCCACCTAAGGAATGAAAGCAAAGTTTCCTTGCCACAGGAAGGCACACCGAGGCCTGGTGTTTTCTCTGTCAAATTGGAGTGGGCTTGAAGGGTGAGGCCTACTGACTGCCCTCCTTTATAGCCAGATCACAAAATGTGGCAAGGCTGAGGCAACCCCCCTTACAAAGAAATGTTTCTCTTCAGAACAAGAGTTGTTGCTACCAAACGCCAGCAGCTCGTCTCCCTCAGAGTGCTGTTTCTCTGTAGACCAGGGAAAGACAGCATGGTCCCCAGCTTAGAACGGCTCTTTGCCCAGTTGGTTTCATCCATGAAAGAGCCAGAAGGGCTGATCTCAACTAATCGGGCTGCACATCCCTGAATCCTTGGGGTAGGACAGTTCTGACCCAAAGTGCCACCTAAGGAATGAAAACAAAGTTTCCTTGCCACAGGAAGGCACACCGAGGCCTGGTGTTTTCTGTATGAAATTGGAGTGGGCTTGAAGGGTGAGGCCTACTGACTGCCCTCCATTATAACCAGTTGAGAACATGTGGCAAGGCAGATGCAACCCGCTTACAACGAAAAGTTTCCCTTCGGAATAGGGGATGTTGCTACGAAACGCCAGCAGCTCGTCTCCCTCAGATTGCTGTTTCTGTGTAGACCAGGGAAAGACAGCATGGTCCCCAGCTTAGAACGGCTCTTTTCCCAGTTGGTTTCATCCATGAAAAAGCCAGAAGGGTTGATCTCAACTAGTCGGGCTGCACATCCCTGAATCCTTGGGGTAGGGCAGTTCTGAGCCAAAGTGCCACCTAAGAATGAAAGCAAAGTTTCCTTGCCACAGGAAGGCACACCGAGGCCTGGTGTTTTCTCTATGAAATTGGAGTGTGCTTGAAAGGTGAGGCCTAGTGACTGCCCACCTTTATAACCAGTTGAGAACATGTGGCAAGGCTGAGGCAACCCGCTTACAACGAAATGTTTCTCTTCAGATTAGGAGATGTTGCTACCAAACGCCAGCAGCTCGTCTCCCTCAGAGTGCAGTTTCTGTGTAGACTAGGGAAAGACACCATAGTCCCCAGCTTAGAACGGCTCTATGCCCAGCTGGTTTCATGCATGAAAGAGCCAAAAGGGCTGATCTCAACTAATCGGGCTGCACATCCCTGAATCCTTGGGGTAGGGCAGTTCTGAGCCAAAGTGCCACCTAAGGAATGAAAGCAAAGTTTCCTTGCCACGGGAAGGCACACCGAGGCCTGGTGTTTTCTCTATGAAATTGGAGTGGGCTTGAAGGGTGAGGCCTACTGACTGCCCTCCATTATAACCAGTTGAGAACATGTGGCAAGGCTGATGCAACCCGATTACAAAGAAATGTTTCTCTTCAGAACAAGAGTTGTTGCTACCAAATGCCAGCAGCTCGTCTCCCTCAGAGTGCTGTTTCTGTGTAGACTAGGGAAAGACACCATGGTCCCCAGCTTAGAACGGCTCTTTTCCCAGTTGGTTTCATCCATGAAAAAGCCAGAAGGGCTGATCTCAACTAATCGGGTGGCACAACCCTGAAACCTTGAGGTAGGGCAGTTCTGAGCCAAAGTGCCACCTAAGGAATGAAAGCAAAGTTTCCTTGCCACAGGAAGGCACACCGAGGCCTGGTGTTTTCTCTATGAAATTGGAGTGGGCTTGAAGGGTGAGGCCTACTGACTGCCCTACATTATAACCAGTTGAGAACATGTGGCAAGGCTGAGGCATCCCGCTTACAACGAAATGTTTCCCTTCAGAATAGGAGATGTTGCTACCAAACACCAGCAGCTCGTCTCCCTCAGAGTGCTGTTTCTGTGTAAACTAGGGAAAGACACCATGGTCCCCAGCTGAGAACGGCTCTTTTCCCAGTTGGTTTCATCCATGAAAGAGCTAGAAGGTCTGATCTCATCTAATCGGGCGTCACAAGTCTAAATTCTTGGGGTAGGGCAGTCCTGAGCCAATGGGCCACCTAAGGAATGAAAGCAAAGTTTCCAACCTGGGAAGCAGGGCCGCAAGTAAGTCTGCCAACTGACTGCCCTCCTTTAGAGCCATTTGAGAAAATGTGGCAAGGCTGATGCCACCCGCTTATAACGAAATTTTTCTCTTCAGAATAGGAGATTTTGCTACCAAACGCCAGCAGCTCGTCTCCCTCAGAGTGCTGTTTCTGTGTAGACTAGGGAAAGACACCATAGTCCCAAGCTTAGAACGGCCCTATGCCCAGCTGTTTTCATCCATGAAAGAGCCAGAAGGGCTGATCTCAACTAATCGGGCTGCACATCCCTGAATCCTTGGGGTAGGGCAGTTCTGAGCCAAAGTGCCACCTAAGGAATGAAAGCAAAGTTTCCTTGCCACAGGAAGGCACACCGAGGCCTGGTGTTTTCTCTGTCAAATTGGAGTGGGCTTGAAGGGTGAGGCCTACTGACTGCCCTCCTTTATAGCCAGATCACAAAATGTGGCAAGGCTGAGGCAACCCCCCTTACAAAGAAATGTTTCTCTTCAGAACAAGAGTTGTTGCTACCAAACGCCAGCAGCTCGTCTCCCTCAGAGTGCAGTTTCTGTGTAGACTAGGGAAAGACACCATAGTCCCCAGCTTAGAACGGCTCTATGCCCAGCTGATTTCATGCATGAAAGAGCCAAAAGGGCTGATCTCAACTAATCGGGCTGCACATCCCTGAATCCTTGGGGTAGGGCAGTTCTGAGCCAAAGTGCCACCTAAGGAATGAAAGCAAAGTTTCCTTGCCACAGGAAGGCACACCGAGGCCTGGTGTTTTCTCTGTCAAATTGGAGTGGGCTTGAAGGGTGAGGCCTACTGACTGCCCTCCTTTATAGCCAGATCACAAAATGTGGCAAGGCTGAGGCAACCCCCCTTACAAAGAAATGTTTCTCTTCAGAACAAGAGTTGTTGCTACCAAACGCCAGCAGCTCGTCTCCCTCAGAGTGCTGTTTCTCTGTAGACCAGGGAAAGACAGCATGGTCCCCAGCTTAGAACGGCTCTTTGCCCAGTTGGTTTCATCCATGAAAGAGCCAGAAGGGCTGATCTCAACTAATCGGGCTGCACATCCCTGAATCCTTGGGGTAGGACAGTTCTGACCCAAAGTGCCACCTAAGGAATGAAAACAAAGTTTCCTTGCCACAGGAAGGCACACCGAGGCCTGGTGTTTTCTGTATGAAATTGGAGTGGGCTTGAAGGGTGAGGCCTACTGACTGCCCTCCATTATAACCAGTTGAGAACATGTGGCAAGGCAGATGCAACCCGCTTACAACGAAAAGTTTCCCTTCGGAATAGGGGATGTTGCTACGAAACGCCAGCAGCTCGTCTCCCTCAGATTGCTGTTTCTGTGTAGACCAGGGAAAGACAGCATGGTCCCCAGCTTAGAACGGCTCTTTTCCCAGTTGGTTTCATCCATGAAAAAGCCAGAAGGGTTGATCTCAACTAGTCGGGCTGCACATCCCTGAATCCTTGGGGTAGGGCAGTTCTGAGCCAAAGTGCCACCTAAGAATGAAAGCAAAGTTTCCTTGCCACAGGAAGGCACACCGAGGCCTGGTGTTTTCTCTATGAAATTGGAGTGTGCTTGAAAGGTGAGGCCTAGTGACTGCCCACCTTTATAACCAGTTGAGAACATGTGGCAAGGCTGAGGCAACCCGCTTACAACGAAATGTTTCTCTTCAGATTAGGAGATGTTGCTACCAAACGCCAGCAGCTCGTCTCCCTCAGAGTGCAGTTTCTGTGTAGACTAGGGAAAGACACCATAGTCCCCAGCTTAGAACGGCTCTATGCCCAGCTGGTTTCATGCATGAAAGAGCCAAAAGGGCTGATCTCAACTAATCGGGCTGCACATCCCTGAATCCTTGGGGTAGGGCAGTTCTGAGCCAAAGTGCCACCTAAGGAATGAAAGCAAAGTTTCCTTGCCACGGGAAGGCACACCGAGGCCTGGTGTTTTCTCTATGAAATTGGAGTGGGCTTGAAGGGTGAGGCCTACTGACTGCCCTCCATTATAACCAGTTGAGAACATGTGGCAAGGCTGATGCAACCCGATTACAAAGAAATGTTTCTCTTCAGAACAAGAGTTGTTGCTACCAAATGCCAGCAGCTCGTCTCCCTCAGAGTGCTGTTTCTGTGTAGACTAGGGAAAGACACCATGGTCCCCAGCTTAGAACGGCTCTTTTCCCAGTTGGTTTCATCCATGAAAAAGCCAGAAGGGCTGATCTCAACTAATCGGGTGGCACAACCCTGAAACCTTGAGGTAGGGCAGTTCTGAGCCAAAGTGCCACCTAAGGAATGAAAGCAAAGTTTCCTTGCCACAGGAAGGCACACCGAGGCCTGGTGTTTTCTCTATGAAATTGGAGTGGGCTTGAAGGGTGAGGCCTACTGACTGCCCTACATTATAACCAGTTGAGAACATGTGGCAAGGCTGAGGCATCCCGCTTACAACGAAATGTTTCCCTTCAGAATAGGAGATGTTGCTACCAAACACCAGCAGCTCGTCTCCCTCAGAGTGCTGTTTCTGTGTAAACTAGGGAAAGACACCATGGTCCCCAGCTGAGAACGGCTCTTTTCCCAGTTGGTTTCATCCATGAAAGAGCTAGAAGGTCTGATCTCATCTAATCGGGCGTCACAAGTCTAAATTCTTGGGGTAGGGCAGTCCTGAGCCAATGGGCCACCTAAGGAATGAAAGCAAAGTTTCCAACCTGGGAAGCAGGGCCGCAAGTAAGTCTGCCAACTGACTGCCCTCCTTTAGAGCCATTTGAGAAAATGTGGCAAGGCTGATGCCACCCGCTTATAACGAAATTTTTCTCTTCAGAATAGGAGATTTTGCTACCAAACGCCAGCAGCTCGTCTCCCTCAGAGTGCTGTTTCTGTGTAGACTAGGGAAAGACACCATAGTCCCAAGCTTAGAACGGCCCTATGCCCAGCTGTTTTCATCCATGAAAGAGCCAGAAGGGCTGATCTCAACTAATCGGGCTGCACATCCCTGAATCCTTGGGGTAGGGCAGTTCTGAGCCAAAGTGCCACCTAAGGAATGAAAGCAAAGTTTCCTTGCCACAGGAAGGCACACCGAGGCCTGGTGTTTTCTCTGTCAAATTGGAGTGGGCTTGAAGGGTGAGGCCTACTGACTGCCCTCCTTTATAGCCAGATCACAAAATGTGGCAAGGCTGAGGCAACCCCCCTTACAAAGAAATGTTTCTCTTCAGAACAAGAGTTGTTGCTACCAAACGCCAGCAGCTCGTCTCCCTCAGAGTGCAGTTTCTGTGTAGACTAGGGAAAGACACCATAGTCCCCAGCTTAGAACGGCTCTATGCCCAGCTGATTTCATGCATGAAAGAGCCAAAAGGGCTGATCTCAACTAATCGGGCTGCACATCCCTGAATCCTTGGGGTAGGGCAGTTCTGAGCCAAAGTGCCACCTAAGGAATGAAAGCAAAGTTTCCTTGCCACAGGAAGGCACACCGAGGCCTGGTGTTTTCTCTGTCAAATTGGAGTGGGCTTGAAGGGTGAGGCCTACTGACTGCCCTCCTTTATAGCCAGATCACAAAATGTGGCAAGGCTGAGGCAACCCCCCTTACAAAGAAATGTTTCTCTTCAGAACAAGAGTTGTTGCTACCAAACGCCAGCAGCTCGTCTCCCTCAGAGTGCTGTTTCTCTGTAGACCAGGGAAAGACAGCATGGTCCCCAGCTTAGAACGGCTCTTTGCCCAGTTGGTTTCATCCATGAAAGAGCCAGAAGGGCTGATCTCAACTAATCGGGCTGCACATCCCTGAATCCTTGGGGTAGGACAGTTCTGACCCAAAGTGCCACCTAAGGAATGAAAACAAAGTTTCCTTGCCACAGGAAGGCACACCGAGGCCTGGTGTTTTCTGTATGAAATTGGAGTGGGCTTGAAGGGTGAGGCCTACTGACTGCCCTCCATTATAACCAGTTGAGAACATGTGGCAAGGCAGATGCAACCCGCTTACAACGAAAAGTTTCCCTTCGGAATAGGGGATGTTGCTACGAAACGCCAGCAGCTCGTCTCCCTCAGATTGCTGTTTCTGTGTAGACCAGGGAAAGACAGCATGGTCCCCAGCTTAGAACGGCTCTTTTCCCAGTTGGTTTCATCCATGAAAAAGCCAGAAGGGTTGATCTCAACTAGTCGGGCTGCACATCCCTGAATCCTTGGGGTAGGGCAGTTCTGAGCCAAAGTGCCACCTAAGGAATGAAAGCAAAGTTTCCTTGCCACAGGAAGGCACACCGAGGCCTGGTGTTTTCTCTATCAAATTGGAGTGTGCTTGAAAGGTGAGGCCTAGTGACTGCCCTCCTTTATAACCAGTTGAGAACATGTGGCAAGGCTGATGCCACCCGCTTACAACGAAATTTTTCTCTTCAGAATAGGAGATTTTGCTACCAAACGCCAACAGCTCGTCTCCCTCAGAGTGCTGTTTCTGTGTAGACTACGGAAAGACACCATAGTCCCAAGCTTAGAACGGCCCTATGCCCAGCTGTTTTCATCCATGAAAGAGCCAGAAGGGCTGATCTCAACTAATCGGGCTGCACATCCCTGAATCCTTGGGGTAGGGCAGTTCTGAGCCAAAGTGCCACCTAAGGAATGAAAGCAAAGTTTCCTTTCCACGGGAAGGCACACCGAGGCCTGGTGTTTTCTCTATCAAATTGGAGTGGGCTTGAAGGGTGAGGCCTACTGACTGCCCTCCTTTATAGCCAGATCACAAAATGTGGCAAGGCTGAGGCAACCCGCTTACAAAGAAATGTTTCTCTTCAGAACAAGAGTTGTTGCTACCAAATGCCAGCAGCTCGTCTCCCTCAGAGTGCTGTTTCTGTGTAGACTAGGGAAAGACACCATGGTCCCCAGCTTAGAACGGCTCTTTGCCCAGTTGGTTTCATCCATGAAAGAGCCAGAAGGGCTGATCTCAACTAATCGGGCTGCACATCCCTGAATCCTTGGGGTAGGGCAGTTCGGAGCCAAAGTGCCACCTAAGGAATGAAAGCAAAGTTTCCTTGCCGCAGGAAGGCACACCGAGGCCTGGTGTTTTCTGTATGAAATTGGAGTGGGCTTGAAGGGTGAGGCCTACTGACTGCCCTCTATTATAACCAGTTGAGAACATGTGGCAAGGCAGATGCAACCCGCTTACAACGAAAAGTTTCCCTTCGAAATAGGGGATGTTGCAACGAAACGCAAGCAGCTCGTCTCCCTCAGAGTGCTGTTTCTGTGTAGACCAGGGAAAGACAGCATGGTCCCCAGCTTAGAACGGCTCTTTTCCCAGTTGGTTTCATCCATGAAAAAGCCAGAAAGGTTGATATCAACTAGTCGGGCTGCCCACCCCTGAATCCTTGGGGTAGGGCAGTTCTGAGCCAAAGTGCCACCTAAGGAATGAAAGCAAAGTTTCCTTGCCACAGGAAGGCACACCGAGGCCTGGTGTTTTCTCTATCAAATTGGAGTGTGCTTGAAAGGTGAGGCCTAGTGACTGCCCTCCTTTATAACCAGTTGAGAACATGTGGCAAGGCTGAGGCAACCCGCTTACAACGAAATGCTTCTCTTCAGATTAGGAGATGTTGCTACCAAACGCCAGGAGCTCGTCTCCCTCAGAGTGCAGTTTCTGTGTAGACTAGGGAAAGACACCATAGTCCCCAGCTTAGAACGACTCTATGCCCAGCTGATTTCATGCATGAAAGAGCCAAAAGGGCTGATCTCAACTAATCGGGCTGCACATCCCTGAATCCTTGGGGTAGGGCAGTTCTGAGCCAAAGTGCCACCTAAGGAATGAAAGCAAAGTTTCCTTGCCACAGGAAGGCACACCGAGGCCTGGTGTTTTCTCTGTCAAATTGGAGTGGGCTTGAAGGGTGAGGCCTACTGACTGCCCTCCTTTATAGCCAGATCACAAAATGTGGCAAGGCTGAGGCAACCCCCCTTACAAAGAAATGTTTCTCTTCAGAGCAAGAGTTGTTGCTACCAAACGCCAGCAGCTCGTCTCCCTCAGAGTGCTGTTTCTCTGTAGACCAGGGAAAGACAGCATGGTCCCCAGCTTAGAACGGCTCTTTGCCCAGTTGGTTTCATCCATGAAAGAGCCAGAAGGGCTGATCTCAACTAATCGGGCTGCACATCCCTGAATCCTTGGGGTAGGACAGTTCTGACCCAAAGTGCCACCTAAGGAATGAAAACAAAGTTTCCTTGCCACAGGAAGGCACACCGAGGCCTGGTGTTTTCTGTATGAAATTGGAGTGGGCTTGAAGGGTGAGGCCTACTGACTGCCCTCCATTATAACCAGTTGAGAACATGTGGCAAGGCAGATGCAACCCGCTTACAACGAAAAGTTTCCCTTCGGAATAGGGGATGTTGCTACGAAACGCCAGCAGCTCGTCTCCCTCAGATTGCTGTTTCTGTGTAGACCAGGGAAAGACAGCATGGTCCCCAGCTTAGAACGGCTCTTTTCCCAGTTGGTTTCATCCATGAAAAAGCCAGAAGGGTTGATCTCAACTAGTCGGGCTGCACATCCCTGAATCCTTGGGGTAGGGCAGTTCTGAGCCAAAGTGCCACCTAAGAATGAAAGCAAAGTTTCCTTGCCACAGGAAGGCACACCGAGGCCTGGTGTTTTCTCTATGAAATTGGAGTGTGCTTGAAAGGTGAGGCCTAGTGACTGCCCACCTTTATAACCAGTTGAGAACATGTGGCAAGGCTGAGGCAACCCGCTTACAACGAAATGTTTCTCTTCAGATTAGGAGATGTTGCTACCAAACGCCAGCAGCTCGTCTCCCTCAGAGTGCAGTTTCTGTGTAGACTAGGGAAAGACACCATAGTCCCCAGCTTAGAACGGCTCTATGCCCAGCTGGTTTCATGCATGAAAGAGCCAAAAGGGCTGATCTCAACTAATCGGGCTGCACATCCCTGAATCCTTGGGGTAGGGCAGTTCTGAGCCAAAGTGCCACCTAAGGAATGAAAGCAAAGTTTCCTTGCCACGGGAAGGCACACCGAGGCCTGGTGTTTTCTCTATGAAATTGGAGTGGGCTTGAAGGGTGAGGCCTACTGACTGCCCTCCATTATAACCAGTTGAGAACATGTGGCAAGGCTGATGCAACCCGATTACAAAGAAATGTTTCTCTTCAGAACAAGAGTTGTTGCTACCAAATGCCAGCAGCTCGTCTCCCTCAGAGTGCTGTTTCTGTGTAGACTAGGGAAAGACACCATGGTCCCCAGCTTAGAACGGCTCTTTTCCCAGTTGGTTTCATCCATGAAAAAGCCAGAAGGGCTGATCTCAACTAATCGGGTGGCACAACCCTGAAACCTTGAGGTAGGGCAGTTCTGAGCCAAAGTGCCACCTAAGGAATGAAAGCAAAGTTTCCTTGCCACAGGAAGGCACACCGAGGCCTGGTGTTTTCTCTATGAAATTGGAGTGGGCTTGAAGGGTGAGGCCTACTGACTGCCCTACATTATAACCAGTTGAGAACATGTGGCAAGGCTGAGGCATCCCGCTTACAACGAAATGTTTCCCTTCAGAATAGGAGATGTTGCTACCAAACACCAGCAGCTCGTCTCCCTCAGAGTGCTGTTTCTGTGTAAACTAGGGAAAGACACCATGGTCCCCAGCTGAGAACGGCTCTTTTCCCAGTTGGTTTCATCCATGAAAGAGCTAGAAGGTCTGATCTCATCTAATCGGGCGTCACAAGTCTAAATTCTTGGGGTAGGGCAGTCCTGAGCCAATGGGCCACCTAAGGAATGAAAGCAAAGTTTCCAACCTGGGAAGCAGGGCCGCAAGTAAGTCTGCCAACTGACTGCCCTCCTTTAGAGCCATTTGAGAAAATGTGGCAAGGCTGATGCCACCCGCTTATAACGAAATTTTTCTCTTCAGAATAGGAGATTTTGCTACCAAACGCCAGCAGCTCGTCTCCCTCAGAGTGCTGTTTCTGTGTAGACTAGGGAAAGACACCATAGTCCCAAGCTTAGAACGGCCCTATGCCCAGCTGTTTTCATCCATGAAAGAGCCAGAAGGGCTGATCTCAACTAATCGGGCTGCACATCCCTGAATCCTTGGGGTAGGGCAGTTCTGAGCCAAAGTGCCACCTAAGGAATGAAAGCAAAGTTTCCTTGCCACAGGAAGGCACACCGAGGCCTGGTGTTTTCTCTGTCAAATTGGAGTGGGCTTGAAGGGTGAGGCCTACTGACTGCCCTCCTTTATAGCCAGATCACAAAATGTGGCAAGGCTGAGGCAACCCCCCTTACAAAGAAATGTTTCTCTTCAGAACAAGAGTTGTTGCTACCAAACGCCAGCAGCTCGTCTCCCTCAGAGTGCAGTTTCTGTGTAGACTAGGGAAAGACACCATAGTCCCCAGCTTAGAACGGCTCTATGCCCAGCTGATTTCATGCATGAAAGAGCCAAAAGGGCTGATCTCAACTAATCGGGCTGCACATCCCTGAATCCTTGGGGTAGGGCAGTTCTGAGCCAAAGTGCCACCTAAGGAATGAAAGCAAAGTTTCCTTGCCACAGGAAGGCACACCGAGGCCTGGTGTTTTCTCTGTCAAATTGGAGTGGGCTTGAAGGGTGAGGCCTACTGACTGCCCTCCTTTATAGCCAGATCACAAAATGTGGCAAGGCTGAGGCAACCCCCCTTACAAAGAAATGTTTCTCTTCAGAACAAGAGTTGTTGCTACCAAACGCCAGCAGGTCGTCTCCCTCAGAGTGCTGTTTCTCTGTAGACCAGGGAAAGACAGCATGGTCCCCAGCTTAGAACGGCTCTTTGCCCAGTTGGTTTCATCCATGAAAGAGCCAGAAGGGCTGATCTCAACTAATCGGGCTGCACATCCCTGAATCCTTGGGGTAGGACAGTTCTGACCCAAAGTGCCACCTAAGGAATGAAAACAAAGTTTCCTTGCCACAGGAAGGCACACCGAGGCCTGGTGTTTTCTGTATGAAATTGGAGTGGGCTTGAAGGGTGAGGCCTACTGACTGCCCTCCATTATAACCAGTTGAGAACATGTGGCAAGGCAGATGCAACCCGCTTACAACGAAAAGTTTCCCTTCGGAATAGGGGATGTTGCTACGAAACGCCAGCAGCTCGTCTCCCTCAGATTGCTGTTTCTGTGTAGACCAGGGAAAGACAGCATGGTCCCCAGCTTAGAACGGCTCTTTTCCCAGTTGGTTTCATCCATGAAAAAGCCAGAAGGGTTGATCTCAACTAGTCGGGCTGCACATCCCTGAATCCTTGGGGTAGGGCAGTTCTGAGCCAAAGTGCCACCTAAGGAATGAAAGCAAAGTTTCCTTGCCACAGGAAGGCACACCGAGGCCTGGTGTTTTCTCTATCAAATTGGAGTGTGCTTGAAAGGTGAGGCCTAGTGACTGCCCTCCTTTATAACCAGTTGAGAACATGTGGCAAGGCTGATGCCACCCGCTTACAACGAAATTTTTCTCTTCAGAATAGGAGATTTTGCTACCAAACGCCAACAGCTCGTCTCCCTCAGAGTGCTGTTTCTGTGTAGACTACGGAAAGACACCATAGTCCCAAGCTTAGAACGGCCCTATGCCCAGCTGTTTTCATCCATGAAAGAGCCAGAAGGGCTGATCTCAACTAATCGGGCTGCACATCCCTGAATCCTTGGGGTAGGGCAGTTCTGAGCCAAAGTGCCACCTAAGGAATGAAAGCAAAGTTTCCTTTCCACGGGAAGGCACACCGAGGCCTGGTGTTTTCTCTATCAAATTGGAGTGGGCTTGAAGGGTGAGGCCTACTGACTGCCCTCCTTTATAGCCAGATCACAAAATGTGGCAAGGCTGAGGCAACCCGCTTACAAAGAAATGTTTCTCTTCAGAACAAGAGTTGTTGCTACCAAATGCCAGCAGCTCGTCTCCCTCAGAGTGCTGTTTCTGTGTAGACTAGGGAAAGACACCATGGTCCCCAGCTTAGAACGGCTCTTTGCCCAGTTGGTTTCATCCATGAAAGAGCCAGAAGGGCTGATCTCAACTAATCGGGCTGCACATCCCTGAATCCTTGGGGTAGGGCAGTTCGGAGCCAAAGTGCCACCTAAGGAATGAAAGCAAAGTTTCCTTGCCGCAGGAAGGCACACCGAGGCCTGGTGTTTTCTGTATGAAATTGGAGTGGGCTTGAAGGGTGAGGCCTACTGACTGCCCTCTATTATAACCAGTTGAGAACATGTGGCAAGGCAGATGCAACCCGCTTACAACGAAAAGTTTCCCTTCGAAATAGGGGATGTTGCAACGAAACGCAAGCAGCTCGTCTCCCTCAGAGTGCTGTTTCTGTGTAGACCAGGGAAAGACAGCATGGTCCCCAGCTTAGAACGGCTCTTTTCCCAGTTGGTTTCATCCATGAAAAAGCCAGAAAGGTTGATATCAACTAGTCGGGCTGCCCACCCCTGAATCCTTGGGGTAGGGCAGTTCTGAGCCAAAGTGCCACCTAAGGAATGAAAGCAAAGTTTCCTTGCCACAGGAAGGCACACCGAGGCCTGGTGTTTTCTCTATCAAATTGGAGTGTGCTTGAAAGGTGAGGCCTAGTGACTGCCCTCCTTTATAACCAGTTGAGAACATGTGGCAAGGCTGAGGCAACCCGCTTACAACGAAATGCTTCTCTTCAGATTAGGAGATGTTGCTACCAAACGCCAGGAGCTCGTCTCCCTCAGAGTGCAGTTTCTGTGTAGACTAGGGAAAGACACCATAGTCCCCAGCTTAGAACGACTCTATGCCCAGCTGATTTCATGCATGAAAGAGCCAAAAGGGCTGATCTCAACTAATCGGGCTGCACATCCCTGAATCCTTGGGGTAGGGCAGTTCTGAGCCAAAGTGCCACCTAAGGAATGAAAGCAAAGTTTCCTTGCCACAGGAAGGCACACCGAGGCCTGGTGTTTTCTCTGTCAAATTGGAGTGGGCTTGAAGGGTGAGGCCTACTGACTGCCCTCCTTTATAGCCAGATCACAAAATGTGGCAAGGCTGAGGCAACCCCCCTTACAAAGAAATGTTTCTCTTCAGAGCAAGAGTTGTTGCTACCAAACGCCAGCAGCTCGTCTCCCTCAGAGTGCTGTTTCTCTGTAGACCAGGGAAAGACAGCATGGTCCCCAGCTTAGAACGGCTCTTTGCCCAGTTGGTTTCATCCATGAAAGAGCCAGAAGGGCTGATCTCAACTAATCGGGCTGCACATCCCTGAATCCTTGGGGTAGGACAGTTCTGACCCAAAGTGCCACCTAAGGAATGAAAACAAAGTTTCCTTGCCACAGGAAGGCACACCGAGGCCTGGTGTTTTCTGTATGAAATTGGAGTGGGCTTGAAGGGTGAGGCCTACTGACTGCCCTCCATTATAACCAGTTGAGAACATGTGGCAAGGCAGATGCAACCCGCTTACAACGAAAAGTTTCCCTTCGGAATAGGGGATGTTGCTACGAAACGCCAGCAGCTCGTCTCCCTCAGATTGCTGTTTCTGTGTAGACCAGGGAAAGACAGCATGGTCCCCAGCTTAGAACGGCTCTTTTCCCAGTTGGTTTCATCCATGAAAAAGCCAGAAGGGTTGATCTCAACTAGTCGGGCTGCACATCCCTGAATCCTTGGGGTAGGGCAGTTCTGAGCCAAAGTGCCACCTAAGGAATGAAAGCAAAGTTTCCTTGCCACAGGAAGGCACACCGAGGCCTGGTGTTTTCTCTATCAAATTGGAGTGTGCTTGAAAGGTGAGGCCTAGTGACTGCCCTCCTTTATAACCAGTTGAGAACATGTGGCAAGGCTGAGGCAACCCGCTTACAACGAAATGTTTCTCTTCAGATTAGGAGATGTTGCTACCAAACGCCAGCAGCTCGTCTCCCTCAGAGTGCAGTTTCTGTGTAGACTAGGGAAAGACACCATAGTCCCCAGCTTAGAACGTCTCTAAGCCCAGCTGGTTTCATGCATGAAAGAGCCAAAAGGGCTGATCTCAACTAATCGGGCTGCACATCCCTGAATCCTTGGGGTAGGGCAGTTCTGAGCCAAAGTGCCACCTAAGGAATGAAAGCAAAGTTTCCTTGCCACGGGAAGGCACACCGAGGCCTGGTGTTTTCTCTATGAAATTGGAGTGGGCTTGAAGGGTGAGGCCTACTGACTGCCCTCCATTATAACCAGTTGAGAACATGTGGCAAGGCTGATGCAACCCGCTTACAAAGAAATGTTTCTCTTCAGAACAAGAGTTGTTGCTACCAAATGCCAGCAGCTCGTCTCCCTCAGAGTGCTGTTTCTGTGTAGACTAGGGAAAGACACCATGGTCCCCAGCTTAGAACGGCTATTTGCCCAGTTGGTTTCATCCATGAAAGAGCCAGAAGGGCTGATCTCAACTAATCGGGCTGCACATCCCTGAATCTTTGTGGTAGGGCAGTTCTGAGCCAAAGTGCCACCTAAGGAATGAAAGCAAAGTTTCCTTGCCACAGGAAGGCACACCGAGGCCTGGTGTTTTCTGTATGAAATTGGAGTGGGCTTGAAGGGTGAGGCCTACTGACTGCCCTCTATTATAACCAGTTGAGAACATGTGGCAAGGCAGATGCAACCCGCTTACAACGAAAAGTTTCCCTTCGAAATAGGGGATGTTGCAACGAAACGCCAGCAGCTGGTCTCCCTCAGATTGCTGTTTCTGTGTAGACCAGGGAAAGACAGCATGGTCCCCAGCTTAGAACGGCTCTTTTCCCAGTTGGTTTCATCCATGAAAAAGCCAGAAAGGTTGATCTCAACTAGTCGGGCTGCACATCCCTGAATCCTTGGGGTAGGGCAGTTCTGAGCCAAAGTGCCACCTAAGGAATGAAAGCAAAGTTTCCTTGCCACAGGAAGGCACACCGAGGCCTGGTGTTTTCTCTATCAAATTGGAGTGTGCTTGAAAGGTGAGGCCTAGTGACTGCCCTCCTTTATAACCAGTTGAGAACATGTGGCAAGGCTGAGGCAACCCGCTTACAACGAAATGTTTCTCTTCAGATTAGGAGATGTTGCTACCAAACGCCAGCAGCTCGTCTCCCTCAGAGTGCAGTTTCTGTGTAGACTAGGGAAAGACACCATAGTCCCCAGCTTAGAACGGCTCTATGCCCAGCTGATTTCATGCATGAAAGAGCCAAAAGGGCTGATCTCAACTAATCGGGCTGCACATCCCTGAATCCTTGGGGTAGGGCAGTTCTGAGCCAAAGTGCCACCTAAGGAATGAAAGCAAAGTTTCCTTGCCACAGGAAGGCACACCGAGGCCTGGTGTTTTCTCTGTCAAATTGGAGTGGGCTTGAAGGGTGAGGCCTACTGACTGCCCTCCTTTATAGCCAGATCACAAAATGTGGCAAGGCTGAGGCAACCCCCCTTACAAAGAAATGTTTCTCTTCAGAGCAAGAGTTGTTGCTACCAAACGCCAGCAGCTCGTCTCCCTCAGAGTGCTGTTTCTCTGTAGACCAGGGAAAGACAGCATGGTCCCCAGCTTAGAACGGCTCTTTGCCCAGTTGGTTTCATCCATGAAAGAGCCAGAAGGGCTGATCTCAACTAATCGGGCTGCACATCCCTGAATCCTTGGGGTAGGACAGTTCTGACCCAAAGTGCCACCTAAGGAATGAAAACAAAGTTTCCTTGCCACAGGAAGGCACACCGAGGCCTGGTGTTTTCTGTATGAAATTGGAGTGGGCTTGAAGGGTGAGGCCTACTGACTGCCCTCCATTATAACCAGTTGAGAACATGTGGCAAGGCAGATGCAACCCGCTTACAACGAAAAGTTTCCCTTCGGAATAGGGGATGTTGCTACGAAACGCCAGCAGCTCGTCTCCCTCAGATTGCTGTTTCTCTGTAGACCAGGGAAAGACAGCATGGTCCCCAGCTTAGAACGGCTCTTTTCCCAGTTGGTTTCATCCATGAAAAAGCCAGAAGGGTTGATCTCAACTAGTCGGGCTGCACATCCCTGAATCCTTGGGGTAGGGCAGTTCTGAGCCAAAGTGCCACCTAAGGAATGAAAGCAAAGTTTCCTTGCCACAGGAAGGCACACCGAGGCCTGGTGTTTTCTCTATCAAATTGGAGTGTGCTTGAAAGGTGAGGCCTAGTGACTGCCCTCCTTTATAACCAGTTGAGAACATGTGGCAAGGCTGAGGCAACCCGCTTACAACGAAATGTTTCTCTTCAGATTAGGAGATGTTGCTACCAAACGCCAGCAGCTCGTCTCCCTCAGAGTGCAGTTTCTGTGTAGACTAGGGAAAGACACCATAGTCCCCAGCTTAGAACGGCTCTATGCCCAGCTGGTTTCATGCATGAAAGAGCCAAAAGGGCTGATCTCAACTAATCGGGCTGCACATCCCTGAATCCTCGGGGTAGGGCAGTTCTGAGCCAAAGTGCCACCTAAGGAATGAAAGCAAAGTTTCCTTGCCACGGGAAGGCACACCGAGGCCTGGTGTTTTCTCTATGAAATTGGAGTGGGCTTGAAGGGTGAGGCCTACTGACTGCCCTCCATTATAACCAGTTGAGAACATGTGGCAAGGCTGATGCAACCCGCTTACAAAGAAATGTTTCTCTTCAGAACAAGAGTTGTTGCTACCAAATGCCAGCAGCTCGTCTCCCTCAGAGTGCTGTTTCTGTGTAGACTAGGGAAAGACACCATGGTCCCCAGCTTAGAACGGCTCTTTGCCCAGTTGGTTTCATCCATGAAAGAGCCAGAAGGGCTGATCTCAACTAATCGGGCTGCACATCCCTGAATCCTTGGGGTAGGGCAGTTCTGAGCCAAAGTGCCACCTAAGGAATGAAAGCAAAGTTTCCTTGCCACAGGAAGGCACACCGAGGCCTGGTGTTTTCTGTATGAAATTGGAGTGGGCTTGAAGGGTGAGGCCTACTGACTGCCCTCTATTATAACCAGTTGAGAACATGTGGCAAGGCAGATGCAACCCGCTTACAACGAAAAGTTTCCCTTCGAAATAGGGGATGTTGCAACGAAACGCCAGCAGCTCGTCTCCCTCAGATTGCTGTTTCTGTGTACACCAGGGAAAGACAGCATGGTCCCCAGCTTAGAACGGCTCTTTTCCCAGTTGGTTTCATCCATGAAAAAGCCAGAAAGGTTGATCTCAACTAGTCGGGCTGCACATCCCTGAATCCTTGGGGTAGGGCAGTTCTGAGCCAAAGTGCCACCTAAGGAATGAAAGCAAAGTTTCCTTGCCACAGGAAGGCACACCGAGGCCTGGTGTTTTCTCTATCAAATTGGAGTGTGCTTGAAAGGTGAGGCCTAGTGACTGCCCTCCTTTATAACCAGTTGAGAACATGTGGCAAGGCTGAGGCAACCCGCTTACAACGAAATGTTTCTCTTCAGATTAGGAGATGTTGCTACCAAACGCCAGCAGCTCGTCTCCCTCAGAGTGCAGTTTCTGTGTAGACTAGGGAAAGACACCATAGTCCCCAGCTTAGAACGGCTCTATGCCCAGCTGATTTCATGCATGAAAGAGCCAAAAGGGCTGATCTCAACTAATCGGGCTGCACATCCCTGAATCCTTGGGGTAGGGCAGTTCTGAGCCAAAGTGCCACCTAAGGAATGAAAGCAAAGTTTCCTTGCCACAGGAAGGCACACCGAGGCCTGGTGTTTTCTCTGTCAAATTGGAGTGGGCTTGAAGGGTGAGGCCTACTGACTGCCCTCCTTTATAGCCAGATCACAAAATGTGGCAAGGCTGAGGCAACCCCCCTAACAAAGAAATGTTTCTCTTCAGAACAAGAGTTGTTGCTACCAAACGCCAGCAGCTCGTCTCCCTCAGAGTGCTGTTTCTCTGTAGACCAGGGAAAGACAGCATGGTCCCCAGCTTAGAACGGCTCTTTGCCCAGTTGGTTTCATCCATGAAAGAGCCAGAAGGGCTGATCTCAACTAATCGGGCTGCACATCCCTGAATCCTTGGGGTAGGGCACTTCTGACCCAAAGTGCCACCTAAGGAATGAAAACTAAGTTTCCTTGCCACAGGAAGGCACACCGAGGCCTGGTGTTTTCTGTATGAAATTGGAGTGGGCTTGAAGGGTGAGGCCTACTGACTGCCCTCTATTATAACCAGTTGAGAACATGTGGCAAGGCAGATGCAACCCGCTTACAACGAAAAGTTTCCCTTCGAAATAGGGGATGTTGCAACGAAACGCAAGCAGCTCGTCTCCCTCAGAGTGCTGTTTCTGTGTAGACCAGGGAAAGACAGCATGGTCCCCAGCTTAGAACGGCTCTTTTCCCAGTTGGTTTCATCCATGAAAAAGCCAGAAAGGTTGATATCAACTAGTCGGGCTGCCCACCCCTGAATCCTTGGGGTAGGGCAGTTCTGAGCCAAAGTGCCACCTAAGGAATGAAAGCAAAGTTTCCTTGCCACAGGAAGGCACACCGAGGCCTGGTGTTTTCTCTATCAAATTGGAGTGTGCTTGAAAGGTGAGGCCTAGTGACTGCCCTCCTTTATAACCAGTTGAGAACATGTGGCAAGGCTGAGGCAACCCGCTTACAACGAAATGTTTCTCTTCAGATTAGGAGATGTTGCTACCAAACGCCAGCAGCTCGTCTCCCTCAGAGTGCAGTTTCTGTGTAGACTAGGGAAAGACACCATAGTCCCCAGCTTAGAACGGCTCTATGCCCAGCTGGTTTCATGCATGAAAGAGCCAAAAGGGCTGATCTCAACTAATCGGGCTGCACATCCCTGAATCCTCGGGGTAGGGCAGTTCTGAGCCAAAGTGCCACCTAAGGAATGAAAGCAAAGTTTCCTTGCCACGGGAAGGCACACCGAGGCCTGGTGTTTTCTCTATGAAATTGGAGTGGGCTTGAAGGGTGAGGCCTACTGACTGCCCTCCATTATAACCAGTTGAGAACATGTGGCAAGGCTGATGCAACCCGCTTACAAAGAAATGTTTCTCTTCAGAACAAGAGTTGTTGCTACCAAATGCCAGCAGCTCGTCTCCCTCAGAGTGCTGTTTCTGTGTAGACTAGGGAAAGACACCATGGTCCCCAGCTTAGAACGGCTCTTTGCCCAGTTGGTTTCATCCATGAAAGAGCCAGAAGGGCTGATCTCAACTAATCGGGCTGCACATCCCTGAATCCTTGGGGTAGGGCAGTTCTGAGCCAAAGTGCCACCTAAGGAATGAAAGCAAAGTTTCCTTGCCACAGGAAGGCACACCGAGGCCTGGTGTTTTCTGTATGAAATTGGAGTGGGCTTGAAGGGTGAGGCCTACTGACTGCCCTCTATTATAACCAGTTGAGAACATGTGGCAAGGCAGATGCAACCCGCTTACAACGAAAAGTTTCCCTTCGAAATAGGGGATGTTGCAACGAAACGCCAGCAGCTCGTCTCCCTCAGATTGCTGTTTCTGTGTACACCAGGGAAAGACAGCATGGTCCCCAGCTTAGAACGGCTCTTTTCCCAGTTGGTTTCATCCATGAAAAAGCCAGAAAGGTTGATCTCAACTAGTCGGGCTGCACATCCCTGAATCCTTGGGGTAGGGCAGTTCTGAGCCAAAGTGCCACCTAAGGAATGAAAGCAAAGTTTCCTTGCCACAGGAAGGCACACCGAGGCCTGGTGTTTTCTCTATCAAATTGGAGTGTGCTTGAAAGGTGAGGCCTAGTGACTGCCCTCCTTTATAACCAGTTGAGAACATGTGGCAAGGCTGAGGCAACCCGCTTACAACGAAATGTTTCTCTTCAGATTAGGAGATGTTGCTACCAAACGCCAGCAGCTCGTCTCCCTCAGAGTGCAGTTTCTGTGTAGACTAGGGAAAGACACCATAGTCCCCAGCTTAGAACGGCTCTATGCCCAGCTGATTTCATGCATGAAAGAGCCAAAAGGGCTGATCTCAACTAATCGGGCTGCACATCCCTGAATCCTTGGGGTAGGGCAGTTCTGAGCCAAAGTGCCACCTAAGGAATGAAAGCAAAGTTTCCTTGCCACAGGAAGGCACACCGAGGCCTGGTGTTTTCTCTGTCAAATTGGAGTGGGCTTGAAGGGTGAGGCCTACTGACTGCCCTCCTTTATAGCCAGATCACAAAATGTGGCAAGGCTGAGGCAACCCCCCTAACAAAGAAATGTTTCTCTTCAGAACAAGAGTTGTTGCTACCAAACGCCAGCAGCTCGTCTCCCTCAGAGTGCTGTTTCTCTGTAGACCAGGGAAAGACAGCATGGTCCCCAGCTTAGAACGGCTCTTTGCCCAGTTGGTTTCATCCATGAAAGAGCCAGAAGGGCTGATCTCAACTAATCGGGCTGCACATCCCTGAATCCTTGGGGTAGGGCACTTCTGACCCAAAGTGCCACCTAAGGAATGAAAACTAAGTTTCCTTGCCACAGGAAGGCACACCGAGGCCTGGTGTTTTCTGTATGAAATTGGAGTGGGCTTGAAGGGTGAGGCCTACTGACTGCCCTCTATTATAACCAGTTGAGAACATGTGGCAAGGCAGATGCAACCCGCTTACAACGAAAAGTTTCCCTTCGAAATAGGGGATGTTGCAACGAAACGCAAGCAGCTCGTCTCCCTCAGAGTGCTGTTTCTGTGTAGACCAGGGAAAGACAGCATGGTCCCCAGCTTAGAACGGCTCTTTTCCCAGTTGGTTTCATCCATGAAAAAGCCAGAAAGGTTGATATCAACTAGTCGGGCTGCCCACCCCTGAATCCTTGGGGTAGGGCAGTTCTGAGCCAAAGTGCCACCTAAGGAATGAAAGCAAAGTTTCCTTGCCACAGGAAGGCACACCGAGGCCTGGTGTTTTCTCTATCAAATTGGAGTGTGCTTGAAAGGTGAGGCCTAGTGACTGCCCTCCTTTATAACCAGTTGAGAACATGTGGCAAGGCTGAGGCAACCCGCTTACAACGAAATGTTTCTCTTCAGATTAGGAGATGTTGCTACCAAACGCCAGGAGCTCGTCTCCCTCAGAGTGCAGTTTCTGTGTAGACTAGGGAAAGACACCATAGTCCCCAGCTTAGAACGACTCTATGCCCAGCTGATTTCATGCATGAAAGAGCCAAAAGGGCTGATCTCAACTAATCGGGCTGCACATCCCTGAATCCTTGGGGTAGGGCAGTTCTGAGCCAAAGTGCCACCTAAGGAATGAAAGCAAAGTTTCCTTGCCACAGGAAGGCACACCGAGGCCTGGTGTTTTCTCTGTCAAATTGGAGTGGGCTTGAAGGGTGAGGCCTACTGACTGCCCTCCTTTATAGCCAGATCACAAAATGTGGCAAGGCTGAGGCAACCCCCCTTACAAAGAAATGTTTCTCTTCAGAGCAAGAGTTGTTGCTACCAAACGCCAGCAGCTCGTCTCCCTCAGAGTGCTGTTTCTCTGTAGACCAGGGAAAGACAGCATGGTCCCCAGCTTAGAACGGCTCTTTGCCCAGTTGGTTTCATCCATGAAAGAGCCAGAAGGGCTGATCTCAACTAATCGGGCTGCACATCCCTGAATCCTTGGGGTAGGACAGTTCTGACCCAAAGTGCCACCTAAGGAATGAAAACAAAGTTTCCTTGCCACAGGAAGGCACACCGAGGCCTGGTGTTTTCTGTATGAAATTGGAGTGGCCTTGAAGGGTGAGGCCTACTGACTGCCCTCCATTATAACCAGTTGAGAACATGTGGCAAGGCAGATGCAACCCGCTTACAACGAAAAGTTTCCCTTCGGAATAGGGGATGTTGCTACGAAACGCCAGCAGCTCGTCTCCCTCAGATTGCTGTTTCTGTGTAGACCAGGGAAAGACAGCATGGTCCCCAGCTTAGAACGGTTCTTTTCCCAGTTGGTTTCATCCATGAAAAAGCCAGAAGGGTTGATCTCAACTAGTCGGGCTGCACATCCCTGAATCCTTGGGGTAGGGCAGTTCTGAGCCAAAGTGCCACCTAAGGAATGAAAGCAAAGTTTCCTTGCCACAGGAAGGCACACCGAGGCCTGGTGTTTTCTCTATCAAATTGGAGTGTGCTTGAAAGGTGAGGCCTAGTGACTGCCCTCCTTTATAACCAGTTGAGAACATGTGGCAAGGCTGAGGCAACCCGCTTACAACGAAATGTTTCTCTTCAGATTAGGAGATGTTGCTACCAAACGCCAGCAGCTCGTCTCCCTCAGAGTGCAGTTTCTGTGTAGACTAGGGAAAGACACCATAGTCCCCAGCTTAGAACGGCTCTATGCCCAGCTGGTTTCATGCATGAAAGAGCCAAAAGGGCTGATCTCAACTAATCGGGCTGCACATCCCTGAATCCTCGGGGTAGGGCAGTTCTGAGCCAAAGTGCCACCTAAGGAATGAAAGCAAAGTTTCCTTGCCACGGGAAGGCACACCGAGGCCTGGTGTTTTCTCTATGAAATTGGAGTGGGCTTGAAGGGTGAGGCCTACTGACTGCCCTCCATTATAACCAGTTGAGAACATGTGGCAAGGCTGATGCAACCCGCTTACAAAGAAATGTTTCTCTTCAGAACAAGAGTTGTTGCTACCAAATGCCAGCAGCTCGTCTCCCTCAGAGTGCTGTTTCTGTGTAGACTAGGGAAAGACACCATGGTCCCCAGCTTAGAACGGCTCTTTGCCCAGTTGGTTTCATCCATGAAAGAGCCAGAAGGGCTGATCTCAACTAATCGGGCTGCACATCCCTGAATCCTTGGGGTAGGGCAGTTCTGAGCCAAAGTGCCACCTAAGGAATGAAAGCAAAGTTTCCTTGCCACAGGAAGGCACACCGAGGCCTGGTGTTTTCTGTATGAAATTGGAGTGGGCTTGAAGGGTGAGGCCTACTGACTGCCCTCTATTATAACCAGTTGAGAACATGTGGCAAGGCAGATGCAACCCGCTTACAACGAAAAGTTTCCCTTCGAAATAGGGGATGTTGCAACGAAACGCCAGCAGCTCGTCTCCCTCAGATTGCTGTTTCTGTGTACACCAGGGAAAGACAGCATGGTCCCCAGCTTAGAACGGCTCTTTTCCCAGTTGGTTTCATCCATGAAAAAGCCAGAAAGGTTGATCTCAACTAGTCGGGCTGCACATCCCTGAATCCTTGGGGTAGGGCAGTTCTGAGCCAAAGTGCCACCTAAGGAATGAAAGCAAAGTTTCCTTGCCACAGGAAGGCACACCGAGGCCTGGTGTTTTCTCTATCAAATTGGAGTGTGCTTGAAAGGTGAGGCCTAGTGACTGCCCTCCTTTATAACCAGTTGAGAACATGTGGCAAGGCTGAGGCAACCCGCTTACAACGAAATGTTTCTCTTCAGATTAGGAGATGTTGCTACCAAACGCCAGCAGCTCGTCTCCCTCAGAGTGCAGTTTCTGTGTAGACTAGGGAAAGACACCATAGTCCCCAGCTTAGAACGGCTCTATGCCCAGCTGATTTCATGCATGAAAGAGCCAAAAGGGCTGATCTCAACTAATCGGGCTGCACATCCCTGAATCCTTGGGGTAGGGCAGTTCTGAGCCAAAGTGCCACCTAAGGAATGAAAGCAAAGTTTCCTTGCCACAGGAAGGCACACCGAGGCCTGGTGTTTTCTCTGTCAAATTGGAGTGGGCTTGAAGGGTGAGGCCTACTGACTGCCCTCCTTTATAGCCAGATCACAAAATGTGGCAAGGCTGAGGCAACCCCCCTAACAAAGAAATGTTTCTCTTCAGAACAAGAGTTGTTGCTACCAAACGCCAGCAGCTCGTCTCCCTCAGAGTGCTGTTTCTCTGTAGACCAGGGAAAGACAGCATGGTCCCCAGCTTAGAACGGCTCTTTGCCCAGTTGGTTTCATCCATGAAAGAGCCAGAAGGGCTGATCTCAACTAATCGGGCTGCACATCCCTGAATCCTTGGGGTAGGGCACTTCTGACCCAAAGTGCCACCTAAGGAATGAAAACTAAGTTTCCTTGCCACAGGAAGGCACACCGAGGCCTGGTGTTTTCTGTTTGAAATTGGAGTGGGCTTGAAGGGTGAGGCCTACTGACTGCCCTCTATTATAACCAGTTGAGAACATGTGGCAAGGCAGATGCAACCCGCTTACAACGAAAAGTTTCCCTTCGAAATAGGGGATGTTGCAACGAAACGCAAGCAGCTCGTCTCCCTCAGAGTGCTGTTTCTGTGTAGACCAGGGAAAGACAGCATGGTCCCCAGCTTAGAACGGCTCTTTTCCCAGTTGGTTTCATCCATGAAAAAGCCAGAAAGGTTGATATCAACTAGTCGGGCTGCCCACCCCTGAATCCTTGGGGTAGGGCAGTTCTGAGCCAAAGTGCCACCTAAGGAATGAAAGCAAAGTTTCCTTGCCACAGGAAGGCACACCGAGGCCTGGTGTTTTCTCTATCAAATTGGAGTGTGCTTGAAAGGTGAGGCCTAGTGACTGCCCTCCTTTATAACCAGTTGAGAACATGTGGCAAGGCTGAGGCAACCCGCTTACAACGAAATGTTTCTCTTCAGATTAGGAGATGTTGCTACCAAACGCCAGGAGCTCGTCTCCCTCAGAGTGCAGTTTCTGTGTAGACTAGGGAAAGACACCATAGTCCCCAGCTTAGAACGACTCTATGCCCAGCTGATTTCATGCATGAAAGAGCCAAAAGGGCTGATCTCAACTAATCGGGCTGCACATCCCTGAATCCTTGGGGTAGGGCAGTTCTGAGCCAAAGTGCCACCTAAGGAATGAAAGCAAAGTTTCCTTGCCACAGGAAGGCACACCGAGGCCTGGTGTTTTCTCTGTCAAATTGGAGTGGGCTTGAAGGGTGAGGCCTACTGACTGCCCTCCTTTATAGCCAGATCACAAAATGTGGCAAGGCTGAGGCAACCCCCCTTACAAAGAAATGTTTCTCTTCAGAGCAAGAGTTGTTGCTACCAAACGCCAGCAGCTCGTCTCCCTCAGAGTGCTGTTTCTCTGTAGACCAGGGAAAGACAGCATGGTCCCCAGCTTAGAACGGCTCTTTGCCCAGTTCGTTTCATCCATGAAAGAGCCAGAAGGGCTGATCTCAACTAATCGGGCTGCACATCCCTGAATCCTTGGGGTAGGACAGTTCTGACCCAAAGTGCCACCTAAGGAATGAAAACAAAGTTTCCTTGCCACAGGAAGGCACACCGAGGCCTGGTGTTTTCTGTATGAAATTGGAGTGGCCTTGAAGGGTGAGGCCTACTGACTGCCCTCCATTATAACCAGTTGAGAACATGTGGCAAGGCAGATGCAACCCGCTTACAACGAAAAGTTTCCCTTCGGAATAGGGGATGTTGCTACGAAACGCCAGCAGCTCGTCTCCCTCAGATTGCTGTTTCTGTGTAGACCAGGGAAAGACAGCATGGTCCCCAGCTTAGAACGGCTCTTTTCCCAGTTGGTTTCATCCATGAAAAAGCCAGAAGGGTTGATCTCAACTAGTCGGGCTGCACATCCCTGAATCCTTGGGGTAGGGCAGTTCTGAGCCAAAGTGCCACCTAAGGAATGAAAGCAAAGTTTCCTTGCCACAGGAAGGCACACCGAGGCCTGGTGTTTTCTCTATCAAATTGGAGTGTGCTTGAAAGGTGAGGCCTAGTGACTGCCCTCCTTTATAACCAGTTGAGAACATGTGGCAAGGCTGAGGCAACCCGCTTACAACGAAATGTTTCTCTTCAGATTAGGAGATGTTGCTACCAAACGCCAGCAGCTCGTCTCCCTCAGAGTGCAGTTTCTGTGTAGACTAGGGAAAGACACCATAGTCCCCAGCTTAGAACGGCTCTATGCCCAGCTGATTTCATGCATGAAAGAGCCAAAAGGGCTGATCTCAACTAATCGGGCTGCACATCCCTGAATCCTTGGGGTAGGGCAGTTCTGAGCCAAAGTGCCACCTAAGGAATGAAAGCAAAGTTTCCTTGCCACGGGAAGGCACACCGAGGCCTGGTGTTTTCTCTGTCAAATTGGAGTGGGCTTGAAGGGTGAGGCCTACTGACTGCCCTCCTTTATAGCCAGATCACAAAATGTGGCAAGGCTGAGGCAACCCCCCTTACAAAGAAATGTTTCTCTTCAGAACAAGAGTTGTTGCTACCAAACGCCAGCAGCTCGTCTCCCTCAGAGTGCTGTTTCTCTGTAGACCAGGGAAAGACAGCATGGTCCCCAGCTTAGAACGGCTCTTTGCCCAGTTGGTTTCATCCATGAAAGAGCCAGAAGGGCTGATCTCAACTAATCGGGCTGCACATCCCTGAATCCTTGGGGTAGGACAGTTCTCACCCAAAGTGCCACCTAAGGAATGAAAACAAAGTTTCCTTGCCACAGGAAGGCACACCGAGGCCTGGTGTTTTCTGTATGAAATTGGAGTGGGCTTGAAGGGTGAGGCCTACTGACTGCCCTCCATTATAACCAGTTGAGAACATGTGGCAAGGCAGATGCAACCCGCTTACAACGAAAAGTTTCCCTTCGGAATAGGGGATGTTGCTACGAAACGCCAGCAGCTCGTCTCCCTCAGATTGCTGTTTCTGTGTAGACCAGGGAAAGACAGCATGGTCCCCAGCTTAGAACGGCTCTTTTCCCAGTTGGTTTCATCCATGAAAAAGCCAGAAGGGTTGATCTCAACTAGTCGGGCTGCACATCCCTGAATCCTTGGGGTAGGGCAGTTCTGAGCCAAAGTGCCACCTAAGGAATGAAAGCAAAGTTTCCTTGCCACAGGAAGGCACACCGAGGCCTGGTGTTTTCTCTATCAAATTGGAGTGTGCTTGAAAGGTGAGGCCTAGTGACTGCCCTCCTTTATAACCAGTTGAGAACATGTGGCAAGGCTGAGGCAACCCGCTTACAACGAAATGTTTCTCTTCAGATTAGGAGATGTTGCTACCAAACGCCAGCAGCTCGTCTCCCTCAGAGTGCAGTTTCTGTGTAGACTAGGGAAAGACACCATAGTCCCCAGCTTAGAACGGCTCTATGCCCAGCTGGTTTCATGCATGAAAGAGCCAAAAGGGCTGATCTCAACTAATCGGGCTGCACATCCCTGAATCCTCGGGGTAGGGCAGTTCTGAGCCAAAGTGCCACCTAAGGAATGAAAGCAAAGTTTCCTTGCCACGGGAAGGCACACCGAGGCCTGGTGTTTTCTCTATGAAATTGGAGTGGGCTTGAAGGGTGAGGCCTACTGACTGCCCTCCATTATAACCAGTTGAGAACATTGTGGCAAGGCTGATGCAACCCGCTTACAAAGAATGTTTCTCTTCAGAACAAGAGTTGTTGCTACCAAATGCCAGCAGCTCGTCTCCCTCAGAGTGCTGTTTCTGTGTAGACTAGGAAAGACACCATGGTCCCCAGCTTAGTACGGCTCTTTGCCCAGTTGGTTTCATCCATGAAAGAGCCAGAAGGGCTGATCTCAACTAATCGGGCTGCACATCCCTGAATCTTGGGGTAGGCAGTTCTGAGCCAAAGTGCCACCTAAGGAATGAAAGCAAAGTTTCCTTGCCACAGGAAGGCACACCGAGGCCTGGTGTTTTCTGTATGAAATTGGAGTGGGCTTGAAGGTGTGAGGCCTACTGACTGCCCTCTATTATAACCAGTTGAGAACATGTGGCAAGGCAGATGCAACCCGCTTACAACGAAAAGTTTCCCTTCGAAATAGGGGATGTTGCAACGAAACGCCAGCAGCTCGTCTCCCTCAGATTGCTGTTTCTGTGTACACCAGGGAAAGACAGCATGGTCCCCAGCTTAGAACGGCTCTTTTCCCAGTTGGTTTCATCCATGAAAAAGCCAGAAAGGTTGATCTCAACTAGTCGGGCTGCACATCCCTGAATCCTTGGGGTAGGGCAGTTCTGAGCCAAAGTGCCACCTAAGGAATGAAAGCAAAGTTTCCTTGCCACAGGAAGGCACACCGAGGCCTGGTGTTTTCTCTATCAAATTGGAGTGTGCTTGAAAGGTGAGGCCAAGTGACTGCCCTCCTTATACCCAGTTGAGAACATGTGGCAAGGCTGAGGCAACCCGCTTACAACGAAATGTTTCTCTTCAGATTAGGAGATGTTGCTACCAAACGCCAGCAGCTCGTCTCCCTCAGAGTGCAGTTTCTGTGTAGACTAGGGAAAGGACACCATAGTCCCAGCTTAGAACGGCTCTATGCCCAGCTGATTTCATGCATGAAAGAGCCAAAAGGGCTGATCTCAACTAATCGGGCTGCACATCCCTGAATCCTTGGGGTAGGGCAGTTCTGAGCCAAAGTGCCACCTAAGGAATGAAAGCAAAGTTTCCTTGCCACAGGAAGGCACACCGAGGCCTGGTGTTTTCTCTGTCAAATTGGAGTGGCTTGAAGGGTGAGGCCTACTGACTGCCCTCCTTTATAGCCAGATACACAAAATGTGGCAAGGCTGAGGCAACCCCCCTAACAAAGAAATGTTTCTCTACAGAACAAGAGTTGTTGCTACCAACCGCCAGCAGCTCGTCTCCCTCAGAGTGCTGTTTCTCTGTAGACCAGGGAAAGACAGCATGGTCCCCAGCTTAGAACGGCTCTTTGCCCAGTTGGTTTCATCCATGAAAGAGCCAGAAGGGCTGATCTCAACTAATCGGGCTGCACATCCCTGAATCCTTGGGTAGGGCACTTCTGACCCAAAGTGCCACCTAAGGAATGAAAACTAAGTTTCCTTGCCACAGGAAGGCACACCGTGGCCCTGGTGTATTCTGTATGAAATTGGAGTGGGCTTGAAGGGTGAGGCCTACTGACTGCCCTCTATTATAACCAGTTGAGAACATGTGGCAAGGCAGATGCAACCCGCTTACAACGAAAAGTTTCCCTTCGAAATAGGGGATGATGCAACGAAACGCAAGCAGCTCGTCTCCCTCAGAGTGCTGTTTCTGTGTAGACCAGGGAAAGACAGCATGGTCCCCAGCTTAGAACGGCTCTTTTCCCAGTTGGTTTCATCCATGAAAAAGCCAGAAAGGTTGATATCAACTAGTCGGGCTGCCCACCCCTGAATCCTTGGGGTAGGGCAGTTCTGAGCCAAAGTGCCACCTAAGGTATGAAAGCAAAGTTTCCTTGCCACAGGAAGGCACACCGAGGCCTGGTGTTTTCTCTATCAATAGTGGAGTGTGCTTGAAAGGTGAGGCTAGTGACTGCCCTCCTTTATAACCAGTTGAGAACATGTGGCAAGGCTGAGGCAACCCGCTTACAACGAAAATGTTTCTCTTCAGATTAGGATAGTGATGCTACCAAACGCCAGGAGCTCGTCTCCTCATGAGTGCAGTTTCTGTGTAGACTAGGGAAAGACACCATAGTCCCCAGCTTAGAACGACTCTATGCCCAGCTGATTTCATGCATGAAAGAGCCAAAAGGCTGATCTCATCTAATCGGGCTGCACATCCCTGAATCCTTGGGGTAGGGCAGTTCTGAGCCAAAGTGCCACCTAAGGAATGAAAGCAAAGTTTCCCTTGCCACAGGAAGGCACACCGAGGCCTGGTGTTTTCTCTGTCAAATTGGAGTGGCTTGAAGGGTGAGGCCTACTGACTGCCCTCCTTTATAGCCAGATCACAAAATGTGGCAAGGCTGAGGCAACCCCCCTTACAAAGAAATGTTTCTCTTACAGAGCAAGAGTTGTTGCTACCAAACGCCAGCAGCTCGTCTCCCTCAGAGTGCTGTTTCTCTGTAGACCAGGGAAAGACAGCATGGTCCCAGCTTAGAACGGCTCTTTGCCCAGTTGGTTTCATCCATGAAAGAGCCAGAAGGGCTGATCTCAACTAATCGGCTGCACATCCCTGAATCCTTGGGGTAGGACAGTTCTGACCCAAAGTGCCACCTAAGGAATGAAAACAAAGTTTCCTTGCCACAGGAAGGCACACCGAGGCCTGGTGTTTTCTGTATGAAATTGGAGTGGGCTTGAAGGGTGAGGCCTACTGACTGCCCTCCATTATAACCAGTTGAGAACATGTGGCAAGGCAGATGCAACCCGCTTACAACGAAAAGTTTCCCTTCGGAATAGGGGATGTTGCTACGAAACGCCAGCAGCTCGTCTCCCTCAGATTGCTGTTTCTGTGTAGACCAGGGAAAGACAGCATGGTCCCCAGCTTAGAACGGCTCATTTCCCAGTTGGTTTCATCCAAGAAAAGCCAGAAGGTTGATCTCAACTAGTCGGGCTGCACATCCCTGAATCCTTGGGTAGGGCAGTTCTGAGCCAAAGTGCCACCTAAGGAATGAAAGCAAAGTTTCCTTGCCACAGGAAGGCACACCGAGGCCTGGTGTTTTCTCTATCAAATTGGAGTGTGCTTGAAAGGTGAGGCCTAGTGACTGCCCTCCTTTATAACCAGTTGAGAACATGTGGCAAGGCTGAGGCAACCCGCTTACAACGAAATGTTTCTCTTCAGATTAGGAGATGTTGCTACCAACGCCAGCAGCTCGTCTCCCTCAGAGTGCAGTTTCTGTGTAGACTAGGGAAAGACACCATAGTCCCCAGCTTAGAACGTCTCTAAGCCCAGCTGGTTTCATGCATGAAAGAGCCAAAAGGGCTGATCTCAACTAATCGGGCTGCACATCCCTGAATCCTTGGGGTAGGGCAGTTCTGAGCCAAAGTGCCACCTAAGGAATGAAAGCAAAGTTTCCATGCCACGGGAAGGCACACCGAGGCCTGGTGTTTTCTCTATGAAATTGGAGTGGGCTTGAAGGGTGAGGGCCTACTGTACTGCCCTCCATTATAACCAGTTGAGAACATGTGGCAAGGCTGTTGCAACCCGCTTACAAAGAATGTTTCTCTTCAGAACAAGAGTTGTTGCTACCAAATGCCAGCAGCTCGTCTCCCTCAGAGTGCTGTTTCTGTGTAGACTAGGGAAAGACACCATGGTCCCCAGCTTAGAACGGCTCTTTGCCCAGTTGGTTTCATCCATGAAAGAGCCAGAAGGGCTGATCTCAACTAATCGGGCTGCACATCCCTGAATCTTTGGGGGTAGGGCAGTTCTGAGCCAAAGTGCCACCTAAGGAATGAAAGCAAAGTTTCCTGGCCACAGGAAGGCACACCGAGGCCTGGTGTTTTCTGTATGAAATTGGAGTGGGTTGAAGGGTGAGGCCCTACTGACTGCCCTCTATTATAACCAGTTGAGAACATGTGGCAAGGCAGATGCAACCCGCTTACAACGAAAGTTTCCCTTCGAAATAGGGGGATGTTGCAACGAAACGCCAGCATCTGGTCTCCCTCAGATTGCTGTTTCTGTGTAGACCAGGGAAAGACAGCATGGTCCCCAGCTTAGAACGGCTCTTTTCCCAGTTGGTTTCATCCATGAAAAAGCCAGAAAGGTTGATCTCAACTAGTCGGGCTGCACATACCTAAATCCTTGGGGTAGGGCAGTTCTGAGCCAAAGTGCCACCTAAGGAATGAAAGCAAAGTTTCCTTGCCACAGGAAGGCACACCGAGGCCTGGTGTTTTCTCTATCAAATTGAGTGTGCTTGAAAGGTGAGGCCTAGTGACTGCCCTCCTTTATAACCAGTTGAGAACATGTGGCAAGGCTGAGGCAACCCGCTTACAACGAAATGTTTCTCTTCAGATTAGGAGATGTTGCTACCAAACGCCAGCAGCTCGTCTCCCTCAGAGTGCAGTTTCTGTGTAGACTAGGGAAAGACACCATAGTCCCCAGCTTAGAACGGCTCTATGCCCAGCTGATTTCATGCTTGAAAGAGCCAAAAGGGCTGATCTCAACTAATCGGGCTGCACATCCCTGAATCCTTGGGGTAGGGCAGTTCTGAGCCAAAGTGCCACCTAAGGAATGAAAGCAAAGTTTCCTTGCCACGGGAAGGCACACCGAGGCCTGGTGTTTTCTCTGTCAAATTGGAGTGGGCTTGAAGGGTGAGGCCTACTGACTGCCCTCCTTTATAGCCAGATCACAAAATGTGGCAAGGCTGAGGCAACCCCCCTTACAATGATATGTTTCTCTTCAGAACATAGTGTTGTTGCTACCAAACGCCAGCAGCTCGTCTCCCTCAGAGTAGCTGTTTCTCTGTAGACCAGGAAAGACAGCATGGACCCCAGCTTAGAACGGCTCTTTGCCCTGTTGGTTTCATCCATGAAAGAGCCAGAAGGGCTGATCTCAACTAATCGGGCTGCACATCCCTGAATCCTTGGGTAGGACAGTTCTCACCCAAAGTGCCACCTAAGGAATGAAATCAAAGTTTCCTTGCCACAGGAAGGCACACCGAGGCCTGGTGTTTTCTGTATGAAATTGGAGTTGTGGCTTGAAGGGTGAGGCCTACTGACTGCCCTCCATTATAACCAGTTGAGAACATGTGGCAAGGCAGATGCAACCCGCTTACAACGAAAGTATCCTTCGGAATAGGGGAAGTTGCTACGAAACGCCAGCAGCTCGTCTCCCTCAGATTGCTGTTTCTGTGTTAGACCAGGGAAAGACAGCATGGTCCCCAGCTTAGAACGGCTCTTTTCCCAGTTGGTTTCATCCATGAAAAAGCCAGAAGGGTTGATCTCAACTAGTCGGCTGCACATCCCTGAATCCTTGGGGTAGGGCAGTTCTGAGCACAAAGTGCCACCTAAGGAATGAAAGCAAAGTTTCCTTGCCACAGGAAGGCACTCCGTGGCCTGGTGTTTTCTCTATCAAATTGGAGTGTGCATGAAAGGTGAGGCCTAGTGACTGCCCTCCCTTTATAACCAGTTGAGAACATGTGGCAAGGCTGAGGCAACCCGCTTACAACGAAAAGGTTTCTCTTCAGATTAGGAGATGTTGCTACCAAACGCCAGCAGCTCGTCTCCCTCAGAGTGCAGTTTCTGTGTAGACTAGGAAAGACACCATAGGTCCCCAGCTTAGAACGGCTCTAAGCCCAGCTGGTTTCATGCATGAAAGAGCCAAAAGGGCTGATCTCAACTAATCGGGCTGCACATCCCTGAATCCTCGGGGTAGGGCAGTTCTGAGCCAAAGTGCCACCTAAGGAATGAAAGCAAAGTTTCCTTGCCACGGGAAGGCACAACCGAGGCCTGGTGTTTTCTCTATGAAATTGGAGTGGGCTTGAAGGGTGAGGCCATCTGACTGCCCTCCATTATAACCAGATTGAGTACATGTGGCAAGGCTGATGCAACCCGCTTACAAAGAAATGTTTCTCTTCAGAACAAGAGTTGTTGCTACCAAATGCCAGCAGCTCGTCTCCCTCAGAGTGCTGTTTCTGTGTAGACTAGGGAAAGACACCATGGTCCCCAGCTTAGAACGGCTCTTTGCCCAGTTGGTTTCATCCATGAAAGAGCCAGAAGGGCTGATCTCAACTAATCGGGCTGCACATCCCTGAATCCTTGGGGAAGGGCAGTTCTGAGCCAAAGGTGCCACCTAAGGAATGAAAGCAAAGTTATCCTTG